>NC_069503.1:262568405-262752988 GCF_027579735.1 Bombina bombina
GGTGATATTATAAAGTAACCATGTGGGGGCAGTGTAATACTTTGCAATATTATTACTTTTTCTGTTGTTCATGAAATAAAATAATATTTAAATTATATTGATTATTATATGAGTGGGTGTCTGTGTAAGTATGTATACATGAGTGTGTGTGTGTATATATAGAAACATAGAAACATAGAAACATAGATATTGACGGCAGATAAGAGCCATAGGCCCAGCAAGTCTGCCCCACCTTACCTAACAGTATAAACTTATCTAGTTCGTAGGATAGCCCTATGCTTGTCCCATGCATTTTTTAAAGTCCCCCACAGTGTTTGTTGCTACTACCTCTTGAGGAAGTTTATTCCATAAATCAATCACTCTTTCTGTAAAGAAGTGCTTCCTCAAATTACTCCTGAATCTACTACCCTTTAGCTTGAGCTCATGACCCCTTGTTCTTGAATTTTCCATTTTATGTAAAATACCCACAGCCTCAGTTTTACTAAACCCTTTAATGTACTTGAAAGTTGCTATCATATCACCTCGTTCCCTTCTCTCCTCTAAGCTATACATATTTAGGTCATTGAGCCTATCCTGGTAAGTTTTATTTTTTAGACCATGTACCATTTTGGTAGCCCTCCTTTGCACAGATTCAAGTTTGTTAATATCCTTCTGAAGATATGGCCTCCAGAACTGCACACAATACTCAAGATGAGGCCTAACTAATGATCTATAAAGTGGCATAAGAACCTTACTATTTCTGCTGCAAATACCTCTACCAATACATCCAAGCATTCTGCTAGCCTTACTCGCTGCCTTACTACATTGTTTACTAAGTTTTAAATCATCTGAAATAATAATTCCCAAGTCCTGTTCCTCGTCTGTAACAGTCAGTAAAGTGTCATTGAGTCTGTAATTAACATTTGGATTTTTCTTCCCTAAATGCATTATTTTACACTTTGCTGTGTTAAACTTTAGATCCCAGTCGTTTGTCCAATCCTCCAATTGTTGTATATCACTTCTCATTTTGTCTACCCCCCCTGGAACATCCACTCTGTTGCAAATTTTTGTATCATCTGCAAAGAGACATACTTTCCCCTGTAGCCCTTTGCTGATATCGCAGATAAATATGTTTAACAAAACAGGCCCCAGAACTGACCCCTGAGGAACACCACTAGTAACAGCCCCCTCTGCTGAATGAACTCCATTTACTAAGACACTTTGTTTTCTGTCCTTAAGCCAGCATTCCACCCAGTTCACAATTTTTGAATCTAGACCAAGGAGATATAGTTTGTGAATAAGTTTATTGTGTGGGACGGTGTCAAATGCTTTGCTGAAATCTAGATATGCTACATCAACTGCTCCTCCCTTGTCTAATACTTTTGTTACATAATCAAAGAAGTCAATTAGATTAGTCTGACATGATCTCCCTGAAGTAAAACCATGCTGATTTTGGTCCTCTAAATTGTTTGTCTTTATGTAAGTCATAATTCTTTCCTTTAAGAGGCTTTCCATTAATTTCCCTACTACTGAAGTTAAACTAACTGGCCTGTAGTTGCCAGATTCTTCTCTACTGCCCTTTTTATGAAGAGGTATTACATTTGCTATTCTCCAATCATCTGGGACAGCTCCTGTTAATAGTGACTGATTAAACAGATCAGTTAATGGGACAGTTAGCACTGAACGAATATATATATATATATATGTGTTTGTATGTATGTAGAGTGTAGAGAAGGTGCTGTGTATAAAAATACAGATACTATATATATATATATATATATATATATATATATACTGGGCAGGATACCATAGGAAGCACTCTTTACCATCTTGTGTGGTGGTATTTGAACGTGTTAGGATGATAAAATACAAACTTTATTAAATTAATTAAAATGGGTAGAACATTAAAAACAAATGCAGCAAGTAAGCGTAAGTGACATGTCAATTCCCTCAGTTGGGTATAGGTATTCCCATTAAAGGTGCTAGTCATCAATGGAGGATGTAGTCTATGGATAGCGGATATTCGTGACCATAAAAAGGTATTGATAACCTAGCATGAGCGTTTTGTACAAAGACACTTGTTTAGTGAAAACTCCCCAATTTCCATAAATGTCTACTTACCTTAGGAGAGGAAATCTTTACATACACTATAATGGGAGCAAGGGAGGTTTTGCCAAGTTGAGTTGGATGGTTAATGGTATCTGCGTCAAGTACTACAAGTTGCAACGTTCTTGCTAATTCAAAGATGCGTTCAATTTCACTCTGAACTTCAGCTATGGATGAAAAATAATAAATATTTTGATAATCAATGGTACAATTATTATTAATAATAATAATAAAACAAAAAATTCTCAAAGATTGTTTGACTTTTTTTATATTAATACAGATTTTTATTTTAAATATTTGTTTGTGGACTTTTTACGTTGCAGTTTCAAACAACTTTCCAATTCACTTCTATTATCAAATTTGCTTTCTTCTTTGTGTACCCTATGTGGAGGATTAAACCTAGGTGTGCTCACAAGATCTCAGGAGCGTGCACATGTCTTTAAAACTTTATGGCCGCTGTGTTTGCAACTTTGTATCACAATCCTTTAGTAAAGCTTATCAAATTATTTATTTACAAAAATCCCCAGAGACTGTAATGGTGTTTTTTGTTGTAGAAAATCATTAAATAAGTTTTTCTTTCATGTAATTAGCAAGAGTCCATGAGCTAGTGACGTATGGGATATACATTCCTACCAGGAGGGGCAAAGTTTCCCAAACCTCAAAATGCCTATAAATACACCCCTCACCACACCCACAAATCAGTTTTACAAACTTTGCCTCCTATGGAGGTGGTGAAGTAAGTTTGTGCTAGATTCTACGTTGATATGCGCTCCGCAGCAGGTTGGAGCCCGGTTTTCCTCTCAGCGTGCAGTGAATGTCAGAGGGATGTGAGGAGAGTATTGCCTATTTGAATTCAATGATCTCCTTCTACGGGGTCTATTTCATAAGTTCTCTGTTATCGGTCGTAGAGATTCATCTCTTACCTCCCTTTTCAGATCGACGATATACACTTATATATACACCATTACCTCTACTGATTCTCGTTTCAGTACTGGTTTGGCTTTCTACTACATGTAGATGAGTGTCCTGGGGTAAGTATGTCTTATTTTCTGTGACACTCTAAGCTATGGTTGGGCACTTTTATATAAAGTTCTAAATATATGTATTCAAACATTTATTTGCCTTGACTCAGGACGTTCAAACATTCCTTATTTCAGACAGTCAGTTTCATATTTGGGATAATGCATATGAATAAATTTTTTTCTTACCTTAAAATTTGACTTTTTTCCCTGTGGGCTGTTAGGCTCGCGGGGGCTGAAAATGCTTCATTTTATTGCATCATTCTTGGCGCAGACTTTTTTGGCCCAAATTTTTTTTTTCTGTTTCCGGCGTCATACGTGTCGCCTGAAGTTGCATAATTTTTTACGTTTTTTTGCGCCAAAAGTGTTGGCGTTCCGGATGTGGCGTCATTTTTGGCGCCAAAAGCATTTAGGCGCCAAATAATGTGGGCGTCTTTTTTGGCCCTAAAAAATATGGGCGTCACTATTGTCTCCACATTATTTAAGTCTCATTATTTATTGCTTCTGGTTGCTAGAAGCTTGTTCACTGGCATTTTTTTCCCATTCCTGAAACATTTAAGGAATTTGATAAATTTTGCTTTATATGTTGTTTTTTCTATTACATATTGTAAGATGTCCCAGATTGACACTGAGTCAGAAGATACTTCTGGAAAAACGCTGCCTGGTGCTGGATCGACCAAAGTTAAGTGTATCTGCTGTAAACTTGTGGTATCTGTTCCTCCAGCTGTTGTTTGTAATGAATGTCATGACAAACTTATTAATGCAGATAATATTTCCTTTAGTAATGTTACATTACCTGTTCCTGTTCCATCAACATCTAATAATCAGAGTGTTCCTGTTAACATAAGAGATTTTGTTTCTAAATCCATCTAAATCCATTAAGAAGGCCATGTCTGTTATTCCTCCTTCTAGTAAACGTAAAAGGTCTTTTAAAACTTCTCATTTTTCAGATGAATTTTTAAATGAACATCATTCTGATTCTGATAATGGTTTACTTAAAGAAGTCTTAATTGCATTAGAAATAGAGGATTCTGGTCCTCTTGATACTAAAGCTAAACGTTTAAATAAGGTTTTTAAATCTCCTGTAGTTATTCCAGAAGTTTTTCCTGTCCCTGATGCTATTTCTGAAGTAATCTCCAGGGAATGGAATAATTTGGGTAATTCATTTACTCCTTTTAAACATTTTAAGCAATTATATACTGTGCCATCTGACAGATTAGAGTTTTGGGACAAAATCCCTAAAGTTGATGGGGCTATCTCTACTCTTGCTAAACGTACTACTATTCCTACGGCAGATAGTACTTCCTTTAAGGATCCTTTAGATAGGAAGATTGAATCCTTTCTAAGAAAAGCTTACTTATGTTCAGGTAATCTTCTTAGACCTGCTATATCTTTAGCGGATGTTGCTGCAGCTTCAACTTTTTGGTTACAAGCTTTAGCGCAACAAGTAACAGATCATAATTCTCATAGCATTGTTAATCTTCTTCAACATGCTAATAACTTTATTTGTGATGCCATCTTTGATATCATTAGAGTTGATGTCAGGTATATGTCTCTAGCTATTTTAGCTAGAAGAGCTTTATGTCTTAAAACTTGGAATGCTGATATGTCTTCTAAGTCAACTTTGCTTTCCCTTTCTTTCCAAGGTAATAAATTATTTGGTTCTCAGTTGGATTCTATTATCTCAACTGTTACTGGAGGGAAAGGAACTTTTTTACCACAGGATAAAAAATCTAAAGGTAAATTTAGGTCTAATAATCGTTTTCGTTCCTTTCGTCACAATAAGGAACAAAAGCCTGATCCTTCACCCACAGGAGCGGTATCAGTTTGGAAACCATCTCCAGTCTGGAATAAATCCAAGCCTTTTAGAAAACCAAAGCTAGCTCCCAAGTCCACATGAAGGTGCGGCCCTCATTCCAGCCCAGCTGGTAGGGGGCAGATTACGTTTTTTCAAAGAAATTTGGATCAATTCAATTCACAATCTTTGGATTCAGAACATTGTTTCAGAAGGGTACAGAATTGGCTTCAAGATAAGGCCTCCTGCAAAGAGATTTTTTCTTTCCCCGTGTCCCAGTAAATCCAGCGAAAGCTCAAGCATTTCTGAATGTGTTTCAGATCTAGAGTTGGCTGGAGTAATTATGGCCAGTTCCAGTTCTGGAACAGGGGCTGGGGTTTTATTCAAATCTCTTCATTGTACCAAAGAAGGAGAATTCCTTCAGACCAGTTCTGGATCTAAAAATATTGAATCGTTATGTAAGGATACCAACATTCAAAATGGTAACTATAAGGACTATCCTGCCTTTTGTTCAGCAAGGGCATTATATGTCCACAATAGATTTACAGGATGCATATCTGCATATTCCGATTCATCCAGATCACTATCAGTTTCTGAGATTCTCTTTCCTAGACAAGCATTACCAGTTTGTGGCTCTGCCGTTTGGCCTAGCAACAGCTCCAAGAATTTTTACAAAGGTTCTCGGTGCCCTTCTGTCTGTAATCAGAGAACAGGGTATTGTGGTATTTCCTTATTTGGACGATATCTTGGTACTTTCTCAGTCTTCACATTTAGCAGAATCTCATACGAATCGACTTGTGTTGTTTCTTCAAGATCATGGTTGGAGGATCAATTTACCGAAAAGTTCATTGATTCCTCAGACAAGGGTAACCTTTTTAGGTTTCCAGATAGATTCAGTGTCCATGACTCTGTCTCTGACAGACAAGAGACGTCTAAAATTGATCTCAGCTTGTCGAAATCTTCAATCACAATCATTCCCTTCGGTAGCCTTATGCATGGAAATTCTAGGTCTTATGACTGCTGCATCGGACGCGATCCCCTTTGCTCGTTTTCACATGCGACCTCTTCAGCTCTGTATGCTGAACCAGTGGTGCAGGGATTACACAAAGATATCTCAATTAATATCTTTAAAACCGATTGTACGACACTCTCTCTGACGTGGTGGACAGATCACCATCGTTTAGTTCAGGGGGCTTCTTTTGTTCTTACGACCTGGACTGTAATTTCAACAGATGCAAGTCTGACAGGTTGGGGAGCTGTTTGGGGGTCTCTGACAGCACAAGGGGTTTGGGAATCTCAGGAGGTGAGATTACCAATCAATATTTTGGAACTCCGTGCAATTTTCAGAGCTCTTCAGTCATGGCCTCTTCTAAAGAGAGAATCGTTCATTTGTTTTCAGACAGACAATGTCACAACTGTGGCATACATCAATCATCAAGGAGGGACTCACAGTCCTCTGGCTATGAAAGAAGTATCTCGAATACTGGTATGGGCGGAATCCAGCTCCTGTCTAGTTTCTGCGGTTCATATCCCAGGTATAGACAATTGGGAAGCGGATTATCTCAGTCGCCAAACGTTACATCCGGGAGAATGGTCTCTTCACCCAGAGGTATTTCTTCAGATTGTTCAGATGTGGGGACTTCCAGAAATAGATCTGATGGCTTCTCATCTAAACAAGAAACTTCCCAGGTATCTGTCCAGATCCAGGGATCCTCAGGCGGAAGCAGTGGATGCATTGTCACTTCCTTGGAAGTATCATCCTGCCTATCTCTTTCCGCCTCTAGTTCTTCTTCCAAGAGTAATCTCCAAGATTCTGAAGGAATGCTCGTTTGTTCTGCTGGTGGCTCCAGCATGGCCTCACAGGTTTTGGTATGCGGATCTTGTCCGGATGGCCTCTTGCCAACCGTGGACTCTCCCGTTAAGACTGTCACAAGGTCCTTTTTTTCCATCAGGATCTCAAAATCTTAAATTTAAAGGTATGGAGATTAAACGCTTGATTCTTAGTCAAAGAGGTTTCTCTGACTCTGTGATTAATACCATGTCACAGGCTCGTAAATCTGTATCTAGAAAGATATATTATAGAGTCTGGAAGACTTACATTTCTTGGTCTTTCTCATCATTTTTCCTGGCATTCTTTTAGAATTCCGAGAATTTTACAGTTTCTTCAGGATGGTTTGGATAAAGGTTTGTCTGCAAGTTCCTTGAAAGGACAAATTTCTGCTCTTTCTGTTCTTTTTCACAGAAAGATTGCTAATCTTCCTGATATTCATTGTTTTGTACAAGCTTTGGTTCATATAAAACCTGTCATTAAGTCAATCTCTCCTCCTTGGAGTTTGAATTTGGTTCTGGGGGCTCTTCAAGCTCCTCCGTTTGAACCTATGCATTCGCTGGATATTAAATTACTTTCTTGGAAAGTTTTGTTTCTTTTGGCCATCTCTTCTGCTAGAAGAGTTTCTGAATTATCTGCTCTTTCTTGTGAGTCTCCTTTTCTGATTTTTCATCAGGATAAGGCAGTGTTGCGAACTTCTTTTAAATTTTTACCTAAGGTTGTGAATTCTAACAACATTAGTAGAGAAATTGTGGTTCCTTCATTGTGTCCTAATCCTAAAAATTCTAAGGAGAGATCATTGCATTCTTTGGATGTAGTTAGAGCTTTGAAATATTATGTTGAAGCTACTAAGAATTTCCGAAAGACTTCTAGTCTATTTGTTATCTTTTCCGGTTCTAGGAAAGGTCAGAAGGCCTCTGCCATTTCTTTGGCATCTTGTTAAAATATTTAATTCATCTTGCTTATGTCGAGTCGGGTAAAACTCCGCCTCAAAGGATTACAGCTCATTCTACTAGGTCAGTTTCTACTTCCTGGGCGTTTAGGAATGAAGCTTCGGTTGATCAGATTTGCAAAGCAGCAACTTGGTCTTCTTTGCATACTTTTACTAAATTCTACCATTTTGATGTGTTTTCTTCTTCTGAAGCAGTTTTTGGTAGAAAAGTACTTCAGGCAGCTGTTTCAGTTTGATTCTTCTGCTTATAATTTCAGTTTTTTTCATTATAAGATTTAAACTTTATTTTGGGTGTGGATTATTTTCAGCAGAATTGGCTGTCTTTATTTTATCCTTCCCTCTCTAGTGACTCTTGCGTGGAAGATCCACATCTTGGGTAGTCATTATCCCATACGTCACTAGCTCATGGACTCTTGCTAATTACATGAAAGAAAACATAATTTATGTAAGAACTTACCTGATAAATTCATTTCTTTCATATTAGCAAGAGTCCATGAGGCCCACCCTTTTTGTGGTGGTTATGATTTTTTTGTATAAAGCACAATTATTCCAATTCCTTATTTTTTATGCTTTCGCACTTTTTTCTTATCACCCCACTTCTTGGCTATGCGTTAAACTGATTTGTTGGTGTGGTGAGGGGTGTATTTATAGGCATTTTGAGGTTTGGGAAACTTTGCCCCTCCTGGTAGGAATGTATATCCCATACGTCACTAGCTCATGGACTCTTGCTAATATGAAAGAAATGAATTTATCAGGTAAGTTCTTACATAAATTATTTTTTTTCGAAAAGGATAATTTTATTGCAAGACAGGAGGCTCCTATTTTGCTTTACTTTCTTTACTTGAAAATCTCTAGCAGTAAAGATATATAACATTTGAAACAAAGTAAAAGCCCCTCAACCAATGGGGCACAGCAACCGTAATATATACACAAGTCAGACTTTCACTTCCTCTTTCTTTACTGCAGCAGAGAAGGTGATGTAAATGTATTGGTTCACTATTTTCTATTACAATTACAGTGTTGTCTAAATCTGTTTTTTCCTTTTCTATCCACTCATTCAATGAGAGTGGATCTGCTTTATGTGATCTAATTTTCATTCTAACCTTCATTTGCTAAATTTATTGTTTTAAAACCGTTTTTTTCCTTTCAACTACTTATAGAATGTTCCATATTTCTTATTTTTTTCTAAAGCTTTCTGAAGTAGTTTTTTATTCTATTTTATTGTAACGTATACCTTTTCATTTACTGTGTGGGTTTTCATAGCGCTCGTTGCCCTCTGGGGATGTCATATATATTAATGTGACACGAGCAGCCATCTTTTCTTCTTCTTTTCCAAGTAATACGGACGCCATCTTGGATCACGTGACGCTACGTCTTTTGCGCACCGCCACGTGATTGCGGCCATTTTGTTTTTGGATTTTTCCTCGATTACACCGGTTTGCAATCCTAACGAAATTGCTTGCTAATCTACTTCATCTACCCTTTTAATTTTATGGTGTACTATTTTGTAAGTATTGTGTTGGCTTGTGTGTTTACTGCAGGTGCCAGCCCTGCATATTTATACTGTTGCTAAGCTGCCCTTTTTCTAGAATAATTATTAAATCTGGAAAAGTATTCTTTATTTAAAAGTATTATTTCATAATATTGTCTTATATTGCGGTACTCAAACGAGCTCCGCTACAGGCTGCTACTAAAAGTTTTATTATGGTTAACAACCTTAACAATCCATAATAAGATTTATCATGTCGGATTCAGAACAATCCCAGGACATACAGTCCATGATTTCTGCCTCAGTTGCTAAAGCCATATCATCGGCTATGGTGGACATGCTAGCCCTACCTAGTAAGAAACATCCTACAAGATTGCTTAGAGGATCAGTCAGATACTGATCAGCCTAAAAAGAAACACAATCTGGAGAGCAACCCCTCCTCCAGTGATAATTTACCTGCTATGAATCCCACCCCTGGGGTAATAAGGGAGAATGAAACCTCTACGGAGGAAATACCAAATAATTCACCCCCCTATGGATAGACAGTATTACCCAGAGGACTATTTGCCCGATGAGTTGAACCACGACCAATCTAATGAAATTATTCCCATACCTGATAACACAGAGGTCATAGAAAATGCTATTTTGGACTTTGGTCAACCCATGTTCTATCCGGATAATTTAAGGTACCCTAGGTCCTCTGAATGGTCCCCTGCCCCACATATTACAACATTTTTACAGCATTGGTTACGTAAACCCCTTTCTAATTCTGCCAGGAATAAATTGCGGGCGGAATGCCCCCGTCCTGTCCTCCCAGACAAGGAAGCACATACCCCAGAATTTGTCCCTAATATCGTCACTTTCATTACCCGAAGTGGTAGGGACCCTAGAAGGAGCATTGACAAGTCACTAAAGTCTACTCAGGATAAACTCCTGGACCTGGTAGGACCACTGACACAGATCCATCAGTTAGCAGATAGTGCTATAATGTCCTCACAATCATTAGACCCCTCCAAATTTAGGGAGTGGACGCAAAGAGCAATATGTCTTTTGGGGAATACAAACGTGCCTTTATCCATAGAACGCTGCAGGGTGGCCCTCTCTCGGCTCGACCCTAAATTGGCAGAAAACATAAATTATGCTTACCTGATAATTTTCTTTTCTTCTGATGGAAAGAGTCCACAGCTGCATTCATTACTTTTGGGAAATAAGAACATGGCCACAAGGAGGAGGCAAAGATACCCCAGCCAAAGGCTTAAATACTCCTCCCACTCCCCTCATCCCCCAGTCATTCTGCCGTGGAACAAGGAGCAGTAGAAGAAATATCAGGGTGAAAGGTGCCAGAAGAATAAAATAAAGATGCCCCACATAAAAAAATTACGGGTGGGGAGCTGTGGACTCTTTAAAATCAGAAGAAAAGAAAATGATCAGGTAAGCATAATTTATGTTTTTCTTCTTAAATGGAAAGAGTCCACAGCTGCAGTCATTACTTTTTGGAAAACAATACCCAAGCTATAGAGGACACTGAATGCCAAGACGTGAGGGTACATTAGGCGGCCCATTCTGAGAGCACCAAGCCTGAAACCACTGCCCAGAAAAAAACATCTTCGTCCGAAGCTGAGAAAACTTTAAAAGGAAAAGCCCCAAGAACACTGACCCGCAGGTAGTCCAGAGCCTAGCTAGAGACCGCAAAATTGGATTCAATTGAGCCAACAGGCCTCCAGGAGACACCGTCGCCCAACAGTCAGTCCCTCACCACTCACCCTTCACTAAAAAAGGGAACACCAGCCTAAACTCCCAAAGGGATAGGATCAGGAGAACAGAAAGAAAAAAATGAAAGGTCATAAATCCATAATAGAACCCCCCCCCCCCCCCAGAGCAAGCCCAGCTCACAAGAGCCCAAATGGGTCCTGACAGACAAGGGGAGACTACGCCTAGACCAGGAGAAACCGGAGGTATAGGATGGAGCATAGAAACAGAGAAAACTTTCTCTCAAACGTTGTGCAAAAGCACCAATAGACAACAGAAGACCTCACATAGTACGAACTTAGAACATAGAAGTATTCCACAACAAAAAAACGTGTAACAGACCCAGAGAAAAAAACATGAGTAAAGAACACCCCGCCATCTTCAGGATGACACAGAGAATACTTGCTGAGAGCAAAAGCGGCCAGCAAAAGAACAGTTTCCAAAAGACAACTCCCAGACAGAGGGCACACTCTAGGCAATCCAAGCCACCAGACCTACCCATAGGTCTTCCAAAAAAGTGGAAACATAACCTCCACAAGGTCCCCCAACTGAGCCAACAGGCCTCCAGGAGACACCGTCGCCCAACAGTCAGTCCCTCACCACTCACCCTTCACTAAAAAAGGGAACACCAGCCTAAACTCCCAAAGGGATAGGATCAGGAGAACCAAAAGAAAAAAATGAAAGGTCACAAATCCATAATAGAAACCCCCCCCAGAGCAAGCCCAGCTCACAAGAGCCCAAATGGGTCCTGACAGACAAGGGGAGACTATGCCTAGACCAGGAGAAACCGGAGGTATAGGACTGGGCATAGAAACAGAGAAAACTTTCTCTCAAACGTTGTGCAAAAGCACCAATAGACAACAGAGACCTCACATAGTCCGAACTTGGAACATAGAAGTATTCCACAACAAAAAAACATGTAACAGACCCAGACAAAAAACCACGAGTCAAGAACATACCGCCATCTTCAGGATGACACAGAGAATACTTGCTGAGAACAAAAGCGGCCAGCAAAAGAACAGATTCCAAAAGACAACTCCCAGACAGAGGGCACACTCTAGGCAATCCAAGCCGCCAGACCTACCCACAGAACCTCCACAAGGTCCCCCAAGAAGGGAAGTGACACCCAGAACCCGAGGTGGAGCAATCCTAGACCCTCTGTATGTAAGCTTAGGGAGCAAGCTAGCTACTATGCCCACCTAGATCCTGGAGATGACAACATCTCTCAGAACCCACTCCCAGCCGGGCCAGCCCCAGCAATGGCAGGTCTGAAACAGGGGAACAGAAGAACCCCAAAACCATCTCAGAACGAGTGGAAGAATGGCCACAGCCAATCCAACAGAGCACAAGTGCAACCCGACACCTTAGAACAGACAACAGGACCGTAGAACCAAAGGATCTAGCAAAAAGGTCCAACTTAGTCTTGACACAGAGCCAACAAGTCTCCAAATGGAACATAACAACCCAGAGAGAATATCTGTCTCAGCTAGGGAAGCTCACAGGTCCAATTTCCTGATCCAGGAGAAGCCTTAAGAAAGGGACCATATCTCCATAAAAAGTAGACTAAGCTCTCACCCAAGAAGGGAAAAAGGGCTAAAAGGCAGCACCTTCCACCAGTCACGAAGCCACCGGTTAAAGAAGAAATCAATCCCCATCTCAGAAGCCCTGAGAAAGTGATTCCCCTAAAAACTACCCTGCTAACATGTAACCAATGTGCAATAGTAGCAGCAGTGACACTGCAAATCCATTCATCTGCAGAGCAGTGAATTCTATTGATACTACAGCAAGCTGACCAAGGGAAACTGCATAAGGTGCAAAACACTCAGAAAAAACCTGGCCAATCAGACCAGGTCAAGTCATTAATCCGAGTAAAAGGACATAGCCCAAGTTTCCAGGAACTGGGGAACCCCAAACCAACCCTGGAGCCTATAGGTCCGGTAACAACCCCCAAAGGGATCCACAAGGGAAAGAGCTGAATGAAACTCAGCAACCAGAAGCCACAGGGAGAACAAGTCCGAACCCCCAATTGTTTAGACAAACAATACCCACAAACTTAACACCCCATCTGAATAACAACCCAGACCACAGGGAATACTAATGCAAAATCCAGATCAACCTGGATAACAAGAAAAACTTGCAAGTCCCAACCTAAGGAAGAGACCACCCCTTGCCGAAGTCCCACTCTCCAAAGGAGCCAAGGCGGTAAAAGTCGTACGACGACGCTAGAGCTTCTAAACTCACCAACAGCCTCAGGACAAAGGCAAGGGGATACCTCAAGGTCAAAACCACTTGAGCAAAGCCTGGTCTCCACATCACCTCTATATAAACAGATGATCACAGGGAGAAAGGGGCGCAAACCAACCGCAGTTCCAAGAGGAACTCGAAGCAAACCCCAGGAGACCACGCCCAGTGTCCCTAACAGGGAACAAACATCTCCCAGGCCCCTAAAAGGAGACCTAACATGGAGACCACAAAGGAAGACACAAAGTCTTAGAAACACAGCTAGACAGTACACAGTTGATGTGCAATAGCTGCAGCTGGCTACATTCTGTATACCAACCGCTGCAAGGCAGCCAAACTACCCTTTAAACTACTAGCTGCTGAGGACCAAGTCCAAAGGACAATCCACGAGCCTCATAGTAAAAAAAGGCTAAACCGCTCACACGGTGGTAAGAAGGTGCTAAGCCCTCCAACTCTCCACCATGTGGGGTAGGCACTCTAGGGTCCGACAATACCAGACGCAGCAGAAATTCCACTGACCCAGTCATCCAAACTGAAGGCTATAAGGACTGAGACAATCCTTCCTGTCTTGTAGACCCACAGGTCCTCTAGAATGCTTAGTTGAATGTAAAACAAATGATAACATAAGCACTCGGCACCTTGACCGGACCAGCCAATCAGAACAGCATCATGTGTCTGAACATCCACAAGACAGAACCAAACCCAACAGGACCTGCCTACACCCGGGTCCTAACCATCAAGCTGCATAATTCCTCCCTTAAAGGGGAAGAAGAAAAAACAGACAAACATAAGACTAACATGTCTCCAAAACACTTCCGCGGAAGTAACAGAGTATCAATCCCAGTTTAAGATTCCTAAAGGAAAATAATAAACAAATTGAAAGACATCCTAATCGGATAAAAAGAAAATATAATGCAACCCGTAGGTTAACACCTACCAGCCAAACGGAGCCCTAATCTTCCAAAAAACTGGGAAGGATCTCAAAAAAGAATAGTCAGGAGATTACATCATCCCCACATGTCTAATGAGGTGCACCATTCGAAGCAGACTGAAAATTCCCGTATCCGAGAAGGATAGGATCATTTAATAACTGAAAAAAAATCTGAGTAAGATGCAAAGGCTCACCTCTCTGTATCGAAAGGGACAACACTCAGGGAGAGTTACACCCGCAGGGAACTGTACAGGCCCTCCCCAAGGCGGTAGGCCTGGGATAATAGGGCAGAAGCACAATCGCGCCTAAACATCTGGACTCTGCAGACGAATAATCGCCAATAATATGTGGAAGTGAAAACATGCTGCAACCTCCAGGGGGAACAAGTCGCCCTGTGTGGAGGAATAATCATAATTTGGGTTACCCACATGTGTAGAAGTATGGAGTGGTAGGGAACTCGCCTCTTGGAGGACAGGACCCCCAGAGGCGGATGGCTCAGCTGACTCTTGATTCCCCGAGCCCGAGGAACCAGGCGCTCTAATACAGCACACAGAACATAACTGATTGACATGTGTCAACAAGGCCAATCCGGATTCTTCCCCGGACGAAGAATCAGAAATTAGAACAGTCTCAGTATCGGAGTCTGAAATGAATAGAGAATATGGCAATATGGACTATTTTAAGACAAAACAAATCGGCACCTGACACCTCCAATGGCTGGGGCACTCACCACATCCTATGAACCAGACCCCTGCGAACTAGAATTTTTCCGTTGCCACGCGGTCAGTAATGCAGAAATGGAGGGCGGAACGTAATCACGGATGGTCAGAATATAAACCGTATAGTCCAAAAAAGTGCGCCCAACCATAAGACTGCATCACTTCCAAAGGCCTCTATGTTCCAAGCCATGAGCCCATATAACACTACACATAAGCAGATTGAATCACATAAACCCCCCTGTTCAATAAACCTCTCAGGAGATATTAACCCTTGATTCCAAGATACTAAGGAGACTCACTGAGACCCTTATGTTAAGTTAGTCCCGCAAGGTAGTAGCCATTTTGGAAAACATTAGTACAGTACATTCACGAAGAAAGAAAATGAAACAATCTTACCAGATTCTACGCCGTGGAACAGGAACATGGCCCTTCAAGTGTGACAGATAGTAGCATCGCCTCCGCCATGGACTTGAGAGAAAAAAGCAGGCGGCGGAGCAAAGTTCGACAACGCTGATTGCTTGAGGAGCTGTTAACATGAGTCGGGATGGTTTCGCAGACAGACTCTTTCCGCATCTCCAGACTCTAACTTTCATCCAAGCCCTCACTGAGAGACTGACAGGATTACTTAAAACTCCTGTCCCATGTCGAAGAGTACTACCCTCCATAAGAGACAAATTAAATTCTGACACTTCTCTGCCAACCTCCTTGGATGAAAGGCAAAGAATGACTGGGGGATGAGGGGAGTGCGAGAAGTATTTAAGTCTTTGGCTGGGGTGTCTTTGCCAGATTCTTATTTCCCAAACGTAATGAATGCAGCTGTGGACTTTTCCATTTAAGAAGAAAATGGCCCGCTCAGAAGCAGGTTCCACAGCAAAAGGCTTACTGTTTGGCAAATCTTTTATCAGGGAACTCAGTCGCTATGAATCAGCTTTCACGACTCTTGATAGGGCCCAGTCTAATGTTAGAAGGGTCCTACATGCACAATCGGGTGTTTTTGCCAGGGCTGGCAGGTTCAGGGGCTGCCTGTCCAACCATGCTAACTTAAGAGGCTCCTTCAGGCAGACCTACACAGCGCCACAGATTAGGCCTCTAAATTTCAGAAGCAGAGGTGCCCCTCGCAAAATACAAGTACCCCCAACAGGACCCGAACCAGGTGAGCACCACTTTATCCCTTCTTGTTTTCCACAAAAAGTTAGGGGGCAGACTTGAACATTATATTTCAACATGGTCAACGATCACATTAGACCAATGGGTACTTCAGACTATACAGGGTTTCCAACTAGATTTCGTACATTTCCCGTTCCAACCCTGTCCTCCGACCCCTATACCCTTCCCTCCTCAAATGCAGCGTCTGATAGATTCAGAACTGTTTCAGCTATGCCAGTAAGGGGCTATTGAGGAATCACATTTGCAAGGTTTTCTCAGCAACATGTTCATTGTAAAATGAAGGATGGGGGAGCCCGTCCGGTCATAAACTTAAAAGAACTCAATCGTTTCCTGGTGTACAGACATTTCAAGATGGAAGGCATCCATCTACTCAAGGACATCCTCCTATTGAACGATTGGATGGTTCGCCTAGATCTAGGAAAGTGACTGACTTATGTATATATTATTGCTGTGCCCCCATTGGTTGAGGGGCTTTTACTTTGTTTCAAATGTTATGTATCTTTACTGATGGAGATTTTCAAGTAAAGAAAGTAAAGCAAAATACTTGCCACCTGTCTTTAATAAAATTGTGACTATAGTGTCACCAATGCTAACATAATCCTCATTATCACCCCCATAGTTGCAAACACAGCTGCCATAGAGTTCTAAAGACAAGTGCATGCTCCTGAGGTCCTATGAGCCTACCTGCTTTTACTTTTCAGCAAATGAAACCAAGTAAATGGATTTGATGATAGAAGTAAGTTGGAAAGCTGTTCAAAACTGAATGCTGTATTAAGAACACAAAGGTTTAATTTTAACTTTACCTTTCCTTTAAAAGAAAGCATTTGCAAAACATTCCATTCATTGTCATACAGCAATTATGTGTAAACTAAATTGTCTACATTGACTTTGTAGAGAAACACCCCTGGTCATCTGGCAATCTCACAGATCAACAAAGGATCAGAATTAAAGGGACAGTAAAAACCTTGCAATTACAATATTTGTATGCCGTATTGTGATAAAGTAACATACTAGGTGAACATGAAAAGACTGAATACATTAACAGCTTGTTTGCTGCAACATTAACACCTACCACTTGCCTTGGAGGAGCAAATTTTGACTCGTGAAGTAGACAAGACTGCTAGGGGCAGATAAATAATGAAAGTATTTTGCAATGCCAGAATGTTTTTTATATATATATATATATATATATATATATATAGTGAAGTATGGGGTTCAGATGTCAGCGCTCATAGCAGCGAGAGAACAAAAACAATTAAACAAATTATGGTGCAGTATGAAAGCACTGGTGTGTCGTGTGACAAAAAAGTGAAAGAATATTGCACACCTTTTAAAACCTCAAACATGTTAAGGTATGCTGGAAGCATGGAGGGGATTTAATCCCGATCTGTGTTAAAGCTGTTTTACCATTTGGGTGATCACTTGTAGTGTGGTACTTCCTTCTTCCAGTACCTAAGGGTATGGGTGGCTTCTTCTCTATGGAGTATGGTAAACCTTTCCTTCTGCTGGGTGTGGTGAGCCTCCCTATGTGAAAGGTGATGTACTTCTTCCCCGTGGAGTATGGTACGCTTCTTTTTAGTAAACTTCTCCTCTATGGAGTATGGTAAAATGTTTTCTTCTTGTTGATAGACTTCTCCTCTATGGAGTATGGTACAATTTTCTTGTATAGGTAGAAACCTTTACAAAGTGGTGGTAATGGTTAATATTCCTCCTATGTTTACTGAAAAATGGAGTGCATAATTAATGCAAAGCCAAATGATGTTTTGAGACAACCTAGGTGCTGTTAAAAACTACTTTACTTGATAATGTCTAAAAAACACAAAACAAATATTTGTGATGTTACCTGTAACATCACCCAAAGAAACAGGATATCACCTTCATCATCATTTATTGAGATAACATTAACGCACAAATCGTACACAGAACGTTTTAGCAAACGACATCTGCATACCCATTGCCAATTAACGTTCAACAGTCTACTTTTGGGACTGTGTAAAAAAAGGAGGACTTTACATGTAACATCACAAATATTTGTTTTGTGTTTTTTAGACATTATCAAATAAAGTAGTTTTTAACAGCACCTAGATTCAAAACATAATTTGGCTTCGCATAAATTATGCACTCCATTTTTCAGTAAACATAGGAGGAATATTAACCCTTACAACAACTTTGTAAAGGTTTCTACCTATACAAGAAAATTGTACCATACTCCATAGAGGAGAAGTCTACTAACAAGAAGAAAACATTTTACCATACTCCATAGAGGAGAAGCTTACTAAAAAGAAGCGTACCATACTCCACGGGGAAGAAGTACATCACCTTTCACATAGGGAGGCTCACCACACCCAGCAGAAGGAAAGGTTTACCATACTCCATAGAGAAGAAGCCACCCATACCCTTAGGTACTGAAAGAAGGAAGTACTACACTACAAGTGATAACCCAAACGGTAAAACAGCTTTAACACAGATAGGGATTAAATCCCCTCCATGCTTCCAACATACCTCACATGTTTGAGGTTTTAAAAGGTGAGCAATATTCTTTCACTTTTTTGTCACACGATACGCCAGTGCTTTCATACTGCACCATAATTTGTTTCATTGTTTTTGTTCTCTCCCTGCTATGAGCTCTGACATCTGAACCCCATACTTCACCCTTTAATTCATATTCCATTGATGATAGGGGAATAATCAGAATTAGCTGCCATTGAAACACATCAGGAGGAACTCTTTTAAGCAGAATTAACATTTGCTACACACACAGCGCAAGTTAAAATACCAATTACCATATATATATATATATATATATATATATATATATATATAAAAAAAGTGTGTGTACTTGTGTTCATGTAAAGTGTCTCTCCTACACTTTTAACACGCCACTTTAAAAAAAATTACGCTTACCTGCTAAAAAATTTTTTTTTAATGGTGGTGAGAGTCTATGATCTGTTTCTCCTGGGAATTACTCTTCCCTGCCACTAGGAGGAGGCAAAGATTCCCAAACCCCAAGAGCTCTATAAAACCCCTCCCACCTCACTGGTAACTCAGTCTGATGTATAGCCAAGCAAGGGAAAAAAGATGTGCGCAAAAAATAAACCAACACCAAAAAAGCACAGGGTGGTGTCTCTTGGCTTCTTACCATAAAATAAATGAATCTATCAGGTAAGCATAAATTATGTTTTATTTTATACAGGTGGTTAGAGTCCACAATTAAAGAGAAATAAGTGCAGGGCAAAAAGAACATTTTTTTTCACAGAGAAACTAAATCCACAACCCAAATAAAACCCAAGAAATAGGCAAAAATCTAAATATACTTGAGACAACAGTCTGAAGGAGTTTCCTACCAAAGGTTGGTCTGAGGAGAAGCAAAAACATCAAAATGGTAGAATTTAGTAAAATTATGCAAAGAAGATCAAGTAGCTGCCATACAAATTTGGTCAATTAAAGCCTCATTATTAAAAGCCCAAAAAGTGACAACTGATCAATTAGAATAAGCAGAAATTGAATTAGGTGGAGGCTGACCTGCCTCCAAGAAAGCCTTATGGATCAAAAGTTTCAACCAAGATGCCAAAGAAATGGCAGAGCATTGAAGTATTATGTAGACACTACTAAGGATTTCAGAAGGTTTCTAACAACATCCATAATATGAAGAATACTCTTCAAAGAATTCTTAGGATTAGGACACAAAGAATGGACTACAATTTCCCAACTTATATTGCCTGAAGATACAACCTTGGGTAAAAAGTCAAATTTGGTCCTTAAAACTTCCTTATCCTGATGAAAAATGAAATAAGGAGGATCACACGAAAGAACATATAACTCAGAATCTCTTCTAGCAGAAATAATAGCCAAAGAAAAAAAATATTCCAAGAAAGAATTTTAATATCTACCATATGTATAGGCTCAAATAGAGGAGCCTGCAAAATCTTCAAAACCAAATTTAGATTCCTAGAAGGAGAAATTGGTTTAAATCTCATAGAAAATTTGCCAAAACCTGTAAAAAGACTTAGAAGAAGATGAGGTGATGCAGCAGTTTCTATAGTTGCACTTGGGGAGAAACTTCAGGGGTTTAGAACTTCTGTTAAAGGGATAGTAACGCCCAAATTAAACTTTCAAGATTCAGATAGGGCAACAACTTTCCAATTTATTTTTATCATCAAATTTGCTTTGTTCTCTTGGTATTCTTTGTTAAAGGCTAAACCTGGGTAGGCTCATATGCTTATTTCTAAACCCTTGAAGGCCGCCTCTTATCTAAATGCATATGACAGTTTTGTTATCTAGTTTCTCCTTGTAATTGAGCTTACCATAATTTTGGCAGACAGGAGATTTTTATTCCTAAGTATTTAAAATAAGTTTTAACTTCCTGAAAATGATTATTTATTTTAGAGTGTTTTCTAAATAACCACATTAGTTCAGATTTAAGTACATTCACTTTAAATCCGGAAAAAGATCTGAAAATATTAATCAAGTCCAGAACTATAGGAATATATATAGCTGCCCTATTCATGCATAAAAGAAGATCATCTGCATAAAGAGAGATCAATATCTCCTTCCCTGGAATTTGTATTCCTTCAATACTAGATCTTAATTGAATTGCCAGAGGCTCTATCGCTAAATCAAATAGAAGAGGGGAAAGGGGGCAACTCTGTCTTGTCCCTCTATATAAGCCTTGAGATAGATGAGTTAATTATTAAAGAGGAAGTTGGGAAGTTATATAATGAGTTTATTAAACTAAGAATTTTACCTTTGAAACCAAAGTTGTGGAGGGTTATAAATAAACAATCATAAGATACATAATCAAAAGCTTTTTCAGCATCTAATGATAAAATTATAGGATCAGTCAATTTTGTGTCTTCACCTATTGAATCTTGTGCATTTAGATACGATAATAAGAAGAAAACCTTACGTAGGTTAGATATTGATGATCTACCTTTTATGAAACCAGTTTGATTTTTGTATATAAGAATTTTCATCAACTTTTGCATTCTGTTAGCTATAATAGATGTAAGAATTTTTAGTCGATGTTTAATAAAGCAATTGGTCTATAAGCACCTATATCTTCTGGATTCTTATCTGGTTTTAAAATAAGAGATGTATATGATTGTAAAAACAGTTTAGATGGTTCATTTTCCTTTATTAAATAATTATTATATAAGTTCACTAGAATTGGTCCTACTGAGTCTTTTACATTTTTTTAGAATTCATAAGGTAAATTATCATGCCCCGCAGCCTTATTGCAAGATGACATTTTAATGGCTAAATCTACTTCTATCATTTTCAACTGTTCATGGGTAATAATCAGAGTTTCTATTCTGCTCCAGAATATTTTTTTTTTCTGCATCAATATATGACCTATTATACACTACCTGATAGTAAGTAAAAAATTCTTGATTTTCTCCATAGAGGAGATCAATTTACCTCCCACTTTTATTGCAGATATATGATTATTGTATTTTTGATTTTTAACGAGGTTAGCCAAATATTTTCCAGACTTGTTTCCAAATCTGTAAAATATACTTTTTGATCTCTTTTCGTTTTGTTGTGTTTGTTCAACTAGAAAGGTGTCTCTTGCTTCCTTTGCATTAATATATTTTTTCCAATTAGTTGGGTTCCTTTCTCTTAAGTATTTGTTATATGCATTAGTTAATTGTTTCGCAAATTGATCTGCTCTAAATTTCCTCTTTTTTTTTATTAATTATAAGGTATGCTAATATATTTCCATGAATTACTGCTTTAAAAGCTTTAAAAGCTTCCCAATATGGTTCGATCTTATCTAAATAATCTTTGTTGAATCAATGAAATTCTTCCCATTTATCTTTCAAAAATTGCTGGAATTTTCTATTAGCAACTCGATATTTTGTCCATATACAAATTTAAGTTCTAATGTTATTGGTGAATGATCAGAAATGGTGATTTCCTTAATTTCTACTTTTTTACATAATCTGAGAGAGGAGATATCAGAAAGTAGTCTATACGTGAAGGGGACTTATGTGCTTTACAACCGCATGTAAATGCTCTTTCATTGGGATTCCTCATTCTCCATATATCTATAACTTTCAATTGGTAAAGTAAGGATTTGTATAATTTAGTCTCTCTTCCACTAGTCCTAGTGTTTTTGAGATTAATGTCTGACACTCTCAACCTATCCAAATTGTCTAAGGGGGTAATATTAAAGCGCTTCCTATAATAATGTTGTCACTTAAATTCGCTATTAACCTGTTTTGTATTTTATCCCAAAAATGTATATCCCACTTATTAGGTCCATATAAGTTGCAGAGAGTAAAAATTTGATTCAATATTTTAAATCATAAAATAACGTATCTTTCATCCCTATCAATTTCATGTGAAATTATATTTACCTTCTAGGACTTTTTAAAAAGAATAGTTGTCCCCTTTGCTCTTTTCTTACAAGGTGTAAAGAAGACCTCCCCTACCCATCCCACTTTTAATTTTTCAGACTCTATTTTGGTTAGATAAGTCTCCTGAATGAGTGCGATATCCGCCAGCATATTACTAATATGTTTTAAAACGACTTTCCTTTTAATTGGAGAGGTTATCCCTCCAACATTCCAAGAAATTATTTTCAAACTCATTTTCGAGAAAAAAAAAAAAAGCAAAGCTACGCTAAGCCAATGATCTTATCACATCATCCCTAAAATGAAGGTGAAGGGGCAGGAGGGAGAGGGAGAGTGGGAAAAAAAGGGGGAAGGAAGTCTACAATCAACAAAGAGAAAAGAATTAAAAACATAAGTAACCTTCTGAATACCATGGAGGAATAATAAACAACTCATTTACATGTTCAGAATCAAACAAGAATTATTCTATTATGTACAAACTCCTGAGCTGAGATCAAATTGTCAAAAAATTGACCTTGTTCTCTAATGTAATTTTAAGTTTTGCTGGAAAAATAATAGTGGCATTGATACCGGCATTAATTAATTCAGTACAAAGAGGGTTTAATAATTTTCTTTTACTCACTATCTCTGCAGAGTAATCCTGAAAAATAAAAAAAATATTTCCCTCAATGAATGGAACATTTCCTAACTCCCTATATGCCTTTAATATTTTAATCTTATCCTGGTGATTAAGACACTTCATAGTAACTGGTCTAGGTAAAGTTTTTCCATTTACATTGTATCTGACTGTTCTAAATCTATGTATTCTCTCAATAACAATATTTTGTGATTCAGTTGGCATCCCTAGTAGATTTCGAAGGAAAGATGTAGCAAATTTCACTAAGTCTTCATTCAAAAAGTCTTCAGGGATCCCTCTCAGTCTCAAATTGTTTTGTCTCTATCTATTTTCTAGATCATCGACCTTGGCTTTAACTGAACCAATTTTCTTTTTCATCTTATCTATATCAAATTCTTGTATATTTGCCTTATCTTCAACATCTAATATTCTTTGTTCTACTTCTAAAAAGCGATTTTGGAATAATTTTACTTCACTAGATATTATATCTAATCCTTGTCTAATTTGAGTAAACTGTGGCATGAAAATATCAGTTAATTGTTTAACTAAAGTTTCTGGGACAGTTGTAACAGGAACAACTATGATTTCTTCATTACTACTTCTAACTGAATCAGACAACCTTCTGCTAGATTTTTTTCTAGTCTATTCTTTGAAGCCATGGCTGGGGATTTATTCTTTGAAGAGGTTACAAATTTTTCCATGTGTTTATAGGGCAAGTGTAAAACCAATATCAGCGAATTTGTGCTACAGAGAGATACTAATATCTCAGATTAAAGGAAAAAAAAAAAAAGGTGATGTGTGAGAAATAAAAAAGGGATATTAAGTGATGTAAAACCTCCTATATAATATCTCAAACAGAAAATTCCCCAGAATATGAATATGTACATACAATCACTTAACAATATATGGCAGAACAAGTTTACATCATATATCAATTCCAGTCACAGAGTAAAAATATATATTCCGATATATGGAAGTAACAGGGCAACTACTATTATTATATCATAACTTTGCTAGGAAGAAGAACCTAAGCAAATTACATTCATAACACTATCAGGACTATATGCTTCAGTATTTTCTTCTTTAGGGTTAATGGTTCCCAGATTCTCACAGATACTTAAAGATTTATTATATAGCCCCGAAGCGAATTTCTCTGACAATACTTGATCAATTAATAGACCACAGGTGAAAGATAACCCTTGGGATTAACTGGCCTCTAATGACTTGTTTTAAGAAAACTGAATTTTACAAACATAGTACTCATTGGACAGCAGTTCAATATTTTCTTGTTTCCCAATTATTCCAAACACATATAATACAGGTTTTGAGCACTTTATCAGTTTTTCCCCCAGATATCTGTATTCTTAATGCAGTGATATACAAGTGATTTATATCTTCTTTAATTTAGAAAAATAAGATCCATTCCAAATTTCTATCAAGCATATTAGGATCAGGATAAGAAAAAGAAAAATTTCCAGAGGATGCTCTATAGAATCCGTTATAGTGGTAAACTGTGAGCAAAGCAAAAGTTGGGGTGCTTTGAAGAGTATAGTAACAATGTGAAATCAGTTTTTATACAGTTTAAAAGTAGTCCATATTCTGGTTAGCTAAAGACTGACACCTATTAATAAATCCCGGAAAGCTTCAATATTTGTTATGAATGTCTATGTCAGTTCCAATAAGTAAATGTCTTCGCTCACTTCACTGTATCTCCCGACTTTGAACTGGATTTTTTAACTGTTCCTCCATTAGAATGTGCAGAAAAAAATACCTTACCAACAAATTATCCTTGGCACTTTATGTGAGGGATGTATTTGTCAACGTATGACACTAGATATCCTGTGTCTTAAAGCCAATTTCATTGCTTTTAACAGCCCTTCAGCCAGTTCATGTCAGTGATATGGCAGCTCTGAGTAAACAATAGATTTCTGGCACTTTAAGTAGATGGTCTTATATATGCTGCACTTATACTGATGTGACACATACAGAAAGGCAATAAATGAAGTGACGACCACTAGTCTTCAGTCAGAAAATCTATCTATCAGATAAATATAAACGTAAGTAAGGTAGTCAAGAAAGTACTTATCTTTAAGACGAAAGTTCCATGTCCTAGCCAACGGATAGGTTGGCTACAAGAGGAGGTCCGGTCCCAGTATGAGGTATTCTTTGTACATGGTTTTCCTTTTTCAGCTAATCTCTACCTCCAGCCCGGTCTTGCGTTTGAGCTGTGTACTTTCTTCCCTCTTGTAGGTTTTGCAGCCAGCAGCAAATAACAAAAAAGCGGGTTATCCCGGCAACAGTTGCCCTTGCCTAGGGAAAGTGCAGGATGGATACCCAGAGTCAGGCGTTACTGCTTCGAATAGCCCATATTCAGCGTTCAGCGTCTCCGTGCTCAAATTTCTACACACCTGCTCAAGCTCCTCCAACCGGAACCTCCATAATGCTTGTATTTTAACACTTTTCATGCACTAATTCAACCACCAGTCTTTGTTAAACTTTTGGGTAGTCCTTCTTTTGTGTGATTTTTCACACACATTGAACTTTAGGCATGGATTCTCAGTTCCTCTTATGTGTTACTGCCAAAAAAACACCTCAATATGTGTTCAACAACATGGCCAGAGTACAGTGATACTACCCGTGTATAGGTGTGTTGGGTTCTCTGGGGGCTAAAAGGCCTTATTTTTAGGGGGCGCATTCCAGTTTTTCAACTTGGAATTTTCACATCTGTCATCATGTACCCATGTATTATTTGGGACATTTCTGAAGCTGGCCAATGTAATTTACCCCATCAAACATATATTTTTGAAAAGTAGACACTACTGGTACTGCTGGTATGTTAACACTTTTCATGCACTAATTCAACCACCAGTCTTTGTCAAACTTTTGGGTAGTCATTATTTTGTGTTATTTTTCACACACATTTTACTTTAGACATGAATTCTCAGTTCCTGTTATATGTTACTGCCAAAAAACACCTCAATATGCGTTCAACATCTCCTGAGTACAGTGATATCACCCATGTATAGGTGTGTTGGGTTTTCTGGGGGCTAAAAGGCCTTATTGTTAGGAGGCGCATTCCAGTTTTTCAACTTGGAATTTTCACATCTGTCATCATGCACCCATGTCCTATTTGGGACATTTCTGAAGCTTGCCAATGTAATTTACCCCCATCAAACCATATATTTTTGTAAAGTAGACACCCTAGGGTATTTGAAATGCTGGTATTTTTCATTTATTGCCATAAAAGTGTATATATTTGAAATGTTGACACCCCAAGGTATTGTATATGGAGTGCTTTGATGACTTTGATGCAACCGTTTTAGCTAAAAAAAAATGGAGAAAGTGTATGGTTGTAATTTTTATTTTTACACACACATTGCTTTTTGACTATGATTTAGGAGAGCTTGTTGTAAGTTATTGCAAGAAAACACTCCAGGTTGTTTTCTGCAAGACCCCCTGAGTACACCCATGCCCCCCATGCATAGGTTTGACAGGGGTTTTGTTAAATAACAGCACCAATTTTAGAACTTATAAAAAATAGAACAGTGAAATGTAAAACTATGGCACAGTAACAGTAAAAAACAAAAACAAACAAATTTAGTGACAGTAAACATAAACAAGCCCCCCCCCCCACCCACCAAAAAAAAAAAAAAAACACAACGGCAAATGTAAAAAATTTAAATTTACTAGTGGGTGATACCACTTAAAGCAGTCCCCAATGCAGAGTCCAGGCTGCCCTGGGCAATCAGGACAGTAAAAGGTGGTGTCCCTTCTCTTCCCCCTCTTGGTACAGACTCTGCATTTTTTTTTTAGGTTTCTGCTTTGCGGCAGCAGGGGGGGGATTTTAAAAATAAAATGACTAGTCCCAACTCTGCTCTCTCCCATCACCGCCCGGGGAGCAGGTGCATCTTGGTACAAAATCCCTGAACTTGCAGCACGGAATTTATGGGCATATAAATTAGTTTGGGCGACAATGTTCCCCAATATATCATCACCCAGAAACACCTCCATAAATTGCTGGGGGCTAAATCCTGCCACATCCACATTTATGCCAGGATTTGCTGTGAAGGGTGGGATATCTGGCCTCTAGCGATGAGGCATTACCCACCTTTCAGCAGCAATGGCAGCTGGAGCAACACGTCTCCTTCTGGCAGGGGGTTAGGAGGGGGGTGGCCGCCACAGATACATCACTATCAGTTGAGACTGTATCTAATGATGTATCTGAGCATATGGCAGGGTCAAAATTGGGGTCTAAGTCCGACATAGAGGCATCTGACTGACGCAAGGATGGCATATGCCTCCTCAGCAGTATATTTTCTCTGTGACATGATTTATTTTTATATGTCACAGTAAAAAAAAAATTACTAAAAAAAAAAATCAACACAAAAATTTAAATTAACTAAATGGCTCTGAAAAGAGCCTTTGGTTATAACAAAAAATTACTAAAAAAACAAATTATCCCCTAAAAAAAATGCACAGAGCAAAAAAGTGCTTTTGTGCAAGAGTCAGTGATTTGTAGTGATCACTGGCAAGCTAGGGGTTAATGGCTCTGAAAAGAACCTTTGGGTTTTTCAATTTTTAACCTAATATAACTAAATATATCTCTCTCCAACAAAAACGCAAGTGAGGAGAGGGAGGGAGATCCACACTGATCAGTGTCAATATTTACTAATATTGACATGATGACAAATGGGATATTTTGTTATTATAAATTAAATTATAAAGCAAGCTCAGATTGGATGACCCTAGCCTGCCCCATATGATGAGACAGGCTAGGGACACCCCCAGAAGCCCCATGATGCACTGGGAATCACCATCTTTGAAGCCACATGGGGGAGGGCCGGACTAGGACCAAAAAGAGGCCCGGGAATTTTAGGGCAAAGAGGCACCTTTCCCCCCCCCCCCACTTCTCACAATTTCTTATTTAAAGGGACAGTCTAGTCAAAATTAAATTTCATGATTCGGATAGGGCATGTCACTTTTAACAACTTTTCCAATTTACATTTATCATCAAATTTGCTTTGTTCTCTTAGTGTTCTTTGTTGAATGTTAAACCTAGATAGGCTTATATGCTAATTTCTAAGGCCTTGAAGGCCACCTCTTCTCTGGATACATTTGACAGTTTTTCACAGCTAGAGGGTGTTAGTTCATGTGTGCCAATATATATAACATTGCGCTCGTGGAGTTACATATGAGAGGGCACTGACTGACAAAAATGCATGTCTGTTAAAATAACTGCGATAAGGGGACAATCTGCAGATGCTTAGATACACGGTAATCACAGAGGTTAAAAGTATATTAATATAACTGTGTTGGTTATGCAAAACTGGGGAATGGGTAATAAAGGGATTATCTATCTTTTTAAACAATAACAATTCTGGAGTAGAATTGTTATTGTTAAAAAATTGCTAGCAGCCTCTTATTTATTAATGACTCTAATGATTATTATCCTACATAAAATGAGAAATAAACAAAGTACAAAAACACAAATACAGACAAATTGCCCAGAGAAGATAAAATAAAAGCTCCAGATTCACAGAGATTAAAATATTTGTATATGACAAACTATGTATAGGTAAAGATTTTAACAGTCCTGTTATGTAGACACTGAAATCAACCTCTTGGCATCATAGATAAGCATCCCACATATAAGCTTTATGGAAAATATTAGGATAATTACTCAAAAAAGGATGAACTTCAAAGGGAGTATAGTAGCTTACAGTTTAACCAGGAACCCCTGGCCCCTGAGTCCCCCAAACATCGATCTGAGTTACCCCCCCTCTCCCAGAATGTATAGTGTTAGGGAACTTAGGGGCATACTTGAACATTACTAATCAGGTGTTCAGGCACCCTGTGAGGGCTACTCCTGGGGCTGATGGGGTTTACGGGGGGGGGGGGGGTGCTGAGGTTGATTGGGATTACAAGGGGGCTAGTGAGGGTTACAATTTGGGGGTGCTGTAACTACCATCAGCCCCAGGGCCCCCCTGTAACCACCATCAGGCCCCCCTGTAACTACCATCAGCCCCAGGGCCCCCTGTAACCACCATCAGCCCCCCTCCTGTAACTACCATCAGCCACGGCCCCCCCCCCCTGTAAACCCAATCAGCCTCAGCACCCCCCTGTAAACCCAATCAGCCCCCGGGCCCCCCCCATAACTTCCATCAACCCCAGGGCCCCCCTGTAACCACCATCAGCCCCAGGGCCCCCTTGTTACCACCATCAGCCCCAGGGCCCACCCTGTTACCACCATCAGCCCCAAGGCCCACCCTGTTACCACCATCAGCCCCAAGGCCCACCCTGTTACCACCATCAGCCCCAGGGCCACCCTGTAACCCCAATTAGCCTCAGCACCCCCCTGTAACCATCATCACCCTCAACAGAGTCAGTAACCCCCATAAGCACCAGCCCCTAGCGCCTTGAGTTGTCTCCATCTCCACTGTGTTACACTATCAGTGCCACTGAAGTCCCGCCCACTGCCCCCGAAGACCTGCCCCCGCCGCCGGTAATATAAATAAAATTTTTTTTTTTAAAAACTGGCTAAAAATCTTATTTTTCTTTAAAACTGCCTTTTACAAATTTGATCACATACACTGTCACACACATAGCCTAAGCCTAGCCTACCGTTCTCCACTCCTGCTCTCTTGGCTGTGACTGTGTTAATCTCCGATCACCAACTTCTTCTCAGTCTTCAGGCTGCTATGGAGCTCCTCCTCACTAGTCGGCCCCATCATCATTCTAAGAGCCTGCATGCTCTTAGACAGGCACACATAAAAAAATAAGAAAAACAACCACTCACTGTCTACTTTCATGGGCCTTTTTGTGGACAGGGGTCTGCCTGGAGCTGCAGCTCCAATAGCCCCTATGTTAATCCGGCCCTGGAGCTAAAGTAAAGCCCAACAGCTGCACCGGCACCACACTAAAAAAATGTTTTGGTGCACTCAATATGCGCGGTTAGTGGGTGGGGCTGAGATAACCGGCGTCCCACCAGGCATTTGCCCGCTATGCCCTATGGTCAGTCCACGTCTGGGAGGGGGGCTTGAGTTGATGGAGAGTGGGGGCTTATACGGTAACAATCTGGCAGCAAACAGGTAGGCAGTAAGTACTTGCTTCTTAACTCTGGAGAGACCAGAGAGTAAGTGTAATCAGACACACGTTTGCACAACCAGGCAGGCTTACATGCAGCAGTTGAGGAAACATACTCCTCTGTAGTAGTGGTGAAGGGAGGATTGTAGAGAAATCTTCAACTTTGTTTAGTAACTAATATTCAAAGACAAGTACTGAGTCTAAGGAGACACAGCACAGGTGTAGCTTCAGGCTTCAATGCCCAATAACTAAGCACCTGTTTAAGTTGCTCGGATTACTTAAATAGGGGAGTGACAAACATTGCAGGAATTCCCAGGAGAAAAGGAAAAGGTGGACTGGAATCCTCACACCCTCTCTGCATCGGTGGGTAAAAAAGGTATTGCAGTGATGCCTCAATATCAAGGCCTCACTGCAATACCTTGAAAGCAGCTGGAAGCGATCATGATCGATTCCACCGCTTTAAACCCCAGAGGACGTGCCAGGAACGTCCTTGGTCGTTAAGGGTATTTATTTGTTGGACGTTCCTGGCACGTTCTCGGTCGTTAAGGGGTTAATAATAAAAGTCTTGAGAAGATACACGTCACTGTTAAAGGGACATAAAAGTGCAAACATGGAAATCATTTTATTACTGCACTATTTCTTTCATATATCTATTTGTATAACCCCTGTAAGCAGGTTAAACACATAGTTAAATACAGCTCATGAGCATCAATGTGTTACTGAGATCAAGCTGAAAACATCTGATGAGCCTATAACAAGAGGCATTTGTGTGTAGCCACCAATCACCATCTAGCTCTCACTAGTGCACTACTGCGCCTGAGGGTACCTATGTATGCTTGCTAACAACGGATAACAAAAGAACAAGTTATATTTAATAAATAAGGCACTTAAAACTGTATGCACTATCTGAATTTTAATTTTGAGTTTCCTGTCCCTTTTACGTAATGATAAATTGTGACATTTTACATAACTAAAGTGCACATGTTTTATAAAGTGACACTTCATCACATATAGGGCATCGGAACCCATGAATTTATGAATACACATATTTTGATAAGATAAGCATGTGATTAAAGCAATTAATGCATAGGAATCAAGTCAATATATATATATATTCCAAAATCTACACACACACACACACATATAATACAATTAATACATAGGAATCGAGTTACCTAAGTAATATATACTGTATATATATAAATAAATCTACACAGACACATAATACAATTAATGCAGGGCCGTCCAACATATTTGTTGTTTCTTTATAGTTCTAGATTTAAGGACTTACATACTAGACATTATATTTTGGTATTTACCCACCTCACACGAATATAGGATATCTATTCTGTACATTAATATTCTGTGTGTATGTTTTTGGTGGTCTGTGGGCCTTGTATAATCACTCCTGTTGGACAGCACTGGATTAATTAATGCTTGACATATATATATATATATATATATATATATATATATATATATATATATATATAAAAATACTGATCACTTCATACACACAATAAAACATGACAATGCATGGAGCGCACAGTACATACCCAAAACATCTGCAATATGACGCATTCATGAAGAAAGAGTGGAATAAACCAAAAACAATTATACAAAACACACACTTTTACGGAGGATGATGAATGAGATGACAAATGTGACAGATAATTTGTGTAGTTCATATAAACAAATAACATATGAAGAATGAAACATAAAGATGTAAAACTTCCACTCTGTATAAACTCAGTCTATACGCACATCTGACATACCATTTATACTTAAAGGGATAGTCTAGTCAAAATTAAACTTTCATGATTCAGATAGAGCATGCAATTTTAAGCAACTTTCTAATTTACTCCTATTAGCAAATTGTCTTCATTCTCTTGGTATCTTTATTTTAAAAAGCTGGAATGTAAGCTTCGAAGCCAGCCCATTTTTGGTTCAGCACCTGGATAGAGCTTGCTGATTGGTGTCTAAATGAAGCCATCCAATCAGCAAGCTCTACTGGTTCTGAACCAAAAATGGGCCGGCTATTAAGCTTACATTCCAGCTTTTTAAAATAAAGATACCAAGAGAACAAAGAAAAATTGATAATAGGAATAAATTAGAAAGTTGCTTAAAATTGCATGCTCTGTCTGAATCATGGACGTTTATTTTTGACTAGACTATCCCTTTAATAACATATGAAAATGTACAAAAAATACAAAGTGATTAATAAAAAGGGACATAAAACCCCAATTTGTTCTTTCATGATTCAGATAGATCATATAGTTTTAAACAACTTGCCAATTTACTTCTATTATTTAATTTGCCTCGTTCTCTTAGTATTCTTTGTTGAAGAAGCAGTAATGCACTAATGAAAGCTAGCTGAAAGCCATTGACAGGAGGCATATTTGTGCAGCCACCAATCAGCAGCTTCTAAACATACCTAGGTATAATTTTTAACAAAGGATACAGATAGAATTAAACAAATTATTTAAAATTGCATGCTGTATCTGAATCATGAAAGAAAGAAAAAAATGTGTTTCCTGTCCCTTTAACTCTAAACAAGTTAGCTTTTTAGATTAAAATGTAACATTGCTTTTATTTATTTATTTTCCTACTGCTTGTAATAGAACTGTCTGAGGTCATCTAAATAGGCAGAGCTCCTACTCTATACACACAGCTGTCCTTAAAGGGACATTGTATTTAAAATGAATTATAATGCAAAGAGTACTTATCAGCAATTAAGTAATGCACTGCAAACGATTTGTATAAAAATAATATTGTAAAACATCTACATTTGTAATTGTGCCTGCAACATTTACAGGATATTGTTGTTTCTGAGCACACCAGGGATATACCTATTGAAAAGCCTTTATAGCATGTTTATCTTCGCTCATCTTCTTCGGATTGTCAGAGCCAGATACACAATGATCGTTTAGATCAGATTCAGGAGCTCATTTGTAACATGTTGCAAGGTCATGTATGCTTGTCAGCACCAATAAATAACAGGAAGTAGGAAAAATAAATGAAAGCATAATGCGTGGGTTTTTTTACTAAAAGGGAGAAGACAATTCTATTATGCAGATGAACACTATTAAAGCATGGCCTTTTATTTTCCTTGTAAAAAAAGGCAAATATATCTTTAAACATTACAAAAAACCATTGCATATCTGTGATTGCATAAAAACAGGACTGCTATGACACATTGAGGCCAATTTATTAAAGGTCTTGCGGACCTGATCCGACAGGCGGATCAGGTCCGGAAGACCTCACTGAATGCGGAGAGCAATAAGCTCTCCGTATTCAGCATTGCACCAGCAGATCACAAGAGCTGCTGGTGCAACGCCGCCCCCTGCAGACACGCGGCCAATCGGCCGCCAGCAGGGGTTGTCAATTAACCCAATCGTATTCGACCGGGTTGAATTCCGGCGATTCCTGTGCGCCTCATCAGAGCATGCGGACAGGTTATGGAGCAGCGGTCTTTGTGACCGTTGCCTCATAACTGCTGTTTCTGGCGAGCCTGTTTCACACGGCCTCAAGCTTCATTCGGAGCTTGATAGATAGGCCCCATTGTCTAAATCTATTGTCTATTTATACCCCATTTTATAGCAACGATCCACGTGGTATTGTAAGACAAAGCTACTCATCTGAGAATATCATATGATTGAATTGAAAACCCCTGAAACTGTACCTAGTGACTATGGATTAGAAGTACATTGTTTTCCTGACTGCAGTGCTTATGTGTTTTTCACTACAGGTTTAGATTTGTAGTGTCATAAAATATAATGAGGAAAGTGCCAACATGTGTACATTGTTATAAATATGCATATATCATGGTGACAGCCCTGTATACAATCTGCTTCCTTCCAGTTCCACCATCTTATAACTGCGCCCCAGTTTTATTCTTGCAAATGTTTGGAGTTACGCATTACATATTATAGAAGGATACACAAATATTTAAATAGAATAACAAAAATATATAGTGAGCTCAATAAAAAAGAAGATGATATGAATATATAAGAAGCTACTTTAAATATATTCTAGTTTTTTGCCTCTTTAAATATTATTTTTAGACACCTCTAGTTAAAAGGGACACAAAAAACATTTGATTTTAAACAACTTTCCAATTTACTTCTATTATCTAATTTGCTTCATTTTTTTATAACCTTTGTTGAAAAATATCTAAATAGGCTCAGTTGCTGATAATTGGTGGTTGCACATATATGCCTCGTGTGATTGGCTCACCCATGTGCATTGCTGTTTCTTCAACAAAAGGATATCTAAAGAATGAAGCAAATTGGATAATAGAAGTAAATTGGAATGTTGTTTAAAATTGTATTCTCTACCTGAATCATAAAAGAAATATTTTGGGTTTCATGTCCCTTTAATTTAGCCTTATAGGTTACTGCATTAGATGTACATGCTTTATATGGATCTCGATGCCAAAGTTTAGATTTCTTTTACCAAGTCATAATTCTATAGTTCGTATTCTATAATAAATATGTGAACAAATCAACATGAAATAATTAGTATACATCATAATTTAAATCTATACAGTTGTAGCTGTATGTTTCTATATGAACTGTGATTAGATGGATTAATCATGCCAGGTACTTACCTAAACTTGATCTTGTGTTCGATCTCTCTATTATCGCGTGTTTGCTTGGGTTATTTAACACTGAACGTTTGGCAAGCGAGATGTCTGCAGTGACTCGTGTGATAGATATTCTAGGGGGGAAAAAGAATGTTTAATTTGAAATTGTCATTGTCTTTGTATAAACAAAAAAACATTAAAGTGATGGCAAAGTTTACATGTCCGGAATCTAAGCTATATTTTAGATGGACTTTAACTGATCACTTCTAATAAGGATGCACTGTCATTTGCTTTTGAATCTAGTCTTCCCATTCTAATACCCTGCTCGCTGGCCGCCCACTTCAAAACTCATGTTTTTTTTTTTTTAAAAGCTAATGGTTTGAAATATTCTCCAATCGGTGTTATAGCCATTTTGTAGCTAGAGCGCCGACTGGAGAGCAGTCAAATCTATTAGCTCACAAAAAATAAGAGTTTTGAAGTAGGCGACTGGAGCGCGGGGTAATAGAATGTCACGGCTAGATTAAAAAGGAAATTACAGTGAATCTTCATTAGAAGTGATCAATTAAAGTCTATCTAAAATATTGCTTAGATTCCGGACCTGATTTTAAAATCACTAAAAAGTTCACCATCACTTTAAGACTTAAAAGTAATAACAATGCTCTAATTTGCAAGAACATTTTATTATTAAAAAGAACGTTCATTTATAATTATGTGCAAAGACCTGCTCAGGATTTAAAAGGCTTGCAGTTCCTGCAGTTCCTGAGGAGGATACAGCAGGTGATTGGTGGAGTTTTGTAAATGCCACTCCTGATTGGTTGTTTCCTGCTCAGGAGCTCCAAGATTGGGACTCTACCTATGGGCGCCATGTACTAAGCTTCGAAGTGACCGTCCGTCTGTATTTCCGCGTCAAAATTCGCTCACGATCTGCTTCTCGTATGTATCAATCTGCGATCTGCTCGAAAAACCACTATTTTCATCAGCGATCGTAATTTTACTCAACTCATCGTTTCGAAGCCTTTTTCCACTTACTACATGTTCGATCGCACGTAAATTCGCTGTAATCGGAAATTATGAATGTTACAACTAATCTGCCCGCTCCAACTTTCACTGTAACTTCACGTGATTTGCTTCGCGACCATTTAGGTAGCGAATACAATAGAAAACTATAGGGGGTATCAACCTGACGCCAGGTAGAAGTACTTAAGTGAAAGGACTAGACTACTATTGTAGCATTATTGGTTTTTGGATCAGTGAATGAAGATGGAGACACTTTTACACATGTTTCTTTTCCGATTAATTCAATTACGAGGAAGAAGGGCTATACAGGCACCGGTTAACAACTTGCAAAGAAGGAGAGGTAGAAGAATTAGAGTCCCTAGAGTTTTCTTCCACGTATGGGTTTGGAAAGCATTTCTGATCGAGAGATTATCCAGAGATTCCGTTTGGACAGAGAAGCTATTATGCAACTTTACAATGAAATAGCAGAATACCTTGAACCAATGACAGCGCATTCACAAGCCATACCCGGACTATTAAAACTGTTGGCAGCCTTACACTTTTTTGCCACCGGTTCATTCCAAGCTTTGTCTAGCGTTATAATTGGCATCAGCCAGATTTCTGGGAAAATGCACATTCTTATACATGTCAGCAGCCAGACGTTGCCGCTTGTCTGGCGATTATGACACCTAGATCGTCACGTGGTTAAAGAACTAAACCAATCAGGTCGCAGACTGCTTCTTAACTTTGCTCTTTCGCGCCGAACGAAGCTTCAAAGTTATCAATAATCCGATTGTCTTCGACACACAATAGACGCGAAATTTTACGGCTTGGTTTTTAGTACATTCATGTAACGAAGTGCCAGCCGCATGGTGCGAATGCCGGCGGGTTATTTCGATACGGTCTGTGCGAAAAAATTGACGCCTTAGTACATGGCGCCCTATGTGTCTAAAGAAGTTAAATGAACAGCTATCTTAGGTAAATAATTAAAAAATACATTCTTTAAATATTTTAAATTATAAATGCAGTTATAAATAGATTATGCATCTTTTTGCTCATGGTCCAACAGAATAAACATTACATTTAAAGACTGAATATTGTAATGGCACTGTTCTCTGGACAGTAAAACTAGGAGATGTAGGAAACATCATAACAGTAGGTAACTAATGTAAAAAAGCTGCTAGGTTATAGAAGTATTGGCACAGAATGATGATAAACAACAATGCCATGTGTGCATTGCTATTGTAAGTGCAAAGTACACGAATAAAAGGTTATATGATAATTAGTTTATAGATGGAAATCCAATCTTCTTGCAGTGGAAAAATATAAAGAGATGTTAAACTTGAACATTTTCCATCATCTTCATCCAAATACATGGTCCCTTCTTATCTTGAAGCCCTCAGTTTTCATTTTGAGCCTCTTTTGGTTACTGCCAATTGCAGTAATCTTCCTGAAGTCAAAACAAGCCTTCTGGAATCATTTTTTAAATGTATCTTTTTCTTAAGATCTGGTTAGCTACTTGATCATGTGGGGGGCTCAGTTTTAGAATTAAGTCATCATATATTTGATTGGATGAGAAATGAGGATAACATCTAATGTCACAAAGGCTAGTGCCAAAATTAAAGCAACTGCTAAAGAGTAATTATTGACAAACCATAATTTACCATAGTAACATACCCTAAAACACATACTGTATGTCTAAGGTTTGGTTGAAAAATATGGAAAGGTTTTACAGTGGTTACATTAAAACCAAATAAATGTATTTTAAACAACATTTACATTTTAGAGAAGACTCTTTCACTGGTATGTCACTGAACTTGGTGATCTTTTGACATTTTGGTAAATTTATGTAAGTCTCACTGGAGTTCTAAATTAGTTAAAATAGAAATTGAATTGACAGTAATAATACTGAAATAGCTGGATGCAATCATAACATTTGTTTAAGTAGCAAATCTTTTCTCCCCGGGAACATGTCAATTGTATTCTACCTGATGTACTCCAGAACAGCACGAGCACTCTCTCAAACACTACAGCTATGCCAAATGTTTTAAGAATGTTGATTAGGCAGTGGAAAGAGAACGTGAACAAATATAACATATCCTTTAACTGGCCCACCATACTCTTTCACTGGCTTGAGAAAAAAAAAATCCACTTTTCAGGGTATTTAATAACAACATTAAGTCTCCTAAATGCTGTAAAGAAACAACTAGTTTATTCATTAAATACTTTTATAAGTTAAATAGGTTTTAATTTAGTTCTTTGCAACCAACAACTGATTGGTAGTTAAAATAAATGAATAAATTATGGGTTAAAAAAGATACAGAAAATTTAAATATAAACTTTATTTAAGTTAAATTGTTATCACCAGAGTCAAGCAGCAATGCTGGATGCCTGTAATGCTGAATATCACTCAGAGGTAGGGTTGATCACTATTGCTGCTGAAACAGCATTCACTGTAAAGCAGCCAACTGGTGCACGGTGCATACTTTTAACAATTTATAATGCAGTTTAAAAGGCTACATACATTTGGTACCAGCTTATCATGGCATGAATCCATTTAAAGATAGTGGCCTCTAGCACTATTTTAATCCCCCCCCCCCCCCCTTAGCATGTAAGCCTAAGAGCCATGCTGTTTGTAGATCACCTTCTTTAGAGCTGACAACAACAGTGCCACTCTTGGCAGGGCCCTCTACCCGTCTGATCCCTATAAATGTTTCCTTGCATTCCGCCTATGTTTAAAGCACTGCGCAATCTGTTGGCGCTCTACAAATAACCGATAATAATAATAATAACAACAATTCCCTCATTGTTTATACTTTGTGTGTTTAATTTTTTTCTAATTATTTAAAAGTGCTAACAAAATATGTACTACCTTTTATGACAGTCATAATTTTTCATCTCCTTTAGTGCTGATAAACTTCCTGATTAATCTGTATGATGTTTATAAACTACTCAACAAAGTACATGGAATAAGCAAGAAAACAATGTGAAACAATTATTAAGTAACGTGATATGCATATATAAATATTCACTTACCGCCCTTCAAATCTGTGTTTTAAAAAATCAAATAATGCTTTTTGCATCATATCTGTTACCTGTTGACAGAGAAAAAAAATATTGTAAGCTTATGAAACACCATATTACTCTTTAGTGTTTATTAAATATATTAATAAGCTTATCAACGTCAACATGGCTCATGTTTTGAGAAACAAAAAATTACAGCTCCAGAGAACGTCATAAAATATAATCAATGTTTAATGTAAAAAGATATATTATGCAATTAAAATCCTAAAATACAAAAAAGTACAATAAAACAATTGCCAAGCTCAAAGTTGAAAAAGTGAGAATGATTGCCTGGCCAGACTTGCTCCACAATGCGTTTCAAGGTATTGCACCTTCTGCAAGTGCATCCACTATCGTTCATTTTGAGGTTTATATACATGCAAATTTTATGCCTAGTCAATCACTAACTTTACCTTATTACTAATCATAGAATATCATCATGGTTAAATACAATGTTATTTTTTATATATTGCATACCATTTCAATCATAAAATATATCAGTTATTATAAATATGATTATTGACTATGTTACATACTGTAGTTAAAAAATGCTTTTGGAAACATTGATCAAAATTGTTTTTGCTACACAATGGTGCATATAGCAACACATTACATAGTATTAACAAGATTTGCTGCAAAAATAAAATACAAAATATCACTTATATTGAACTAACCGAAAAAATAACAATATAACAACCACCCAGTGTTCGTGCTTGAAACTTTATATAGTGAAAGTTCATTAATTTGAATGTCTTTAAAAACGTGCACCATCAATGTGCTAAAATGATGAAAAAGGAGATAGTCCCAAATATTATAAAAAATTATCTACTTTTCGATGTAGCTTTCACCTCAGAGAAAGAGAAAACTTGACAAAGTGAAGTTTCATTAAAATACAGCAAAAAAAGGGAGAATATGAACCTTACTCACGTATTCTATAGCTAAACTGAACTCTTAGGTTAAGTAGCATGTGTTAAAACCAATCCCCAAAATCACAGCAAATAAAATGTATTATCAAAAATTGTGTAACAGGATATATAACACAAAGGTAATGTAGGCGCAATCCCCCTTTGGCTGATTCTACAGAAATGAAACAACAGTAAGAATTAAGCTCTCTAAACTGATCTTGGAACCAACACAGGTGAAACCATAAATGGAAGTTCAGCCTCTTGTGTTGTATTTGTGCTTATGTAGGCACTCCAACGTACGTTTCACCAACTCTACTGGCCTTCCATTTTAACAGTCACAGTGTTCATTGATTGTTTATTCTCCTTAACCCTTCCTTTATCTTTTTATTTGACAAGGACAACATCCATAATGAAGCTACTCGATACAAAACAAAATATAATCACACATCAGTAAAATTTCTTCACTTTTTTATATAAAATATTTTCTTTAAATAATTTTTATTAAATAGTGCTATTATGAGTGTAACTGTATTTTAAATTGTATTTTTATTCTAGCGTAATAGTTAATCAGAGCTCTGAAGTTGTGCTATCCTAACGTGCATTAAATTAGATTGTACACAAGCTATAGCGTTTACTTTAACTTGTAGTACTTCCAATGCGCGCAAACAGGCGCGGTAAACCTGATATCATTTGCGCGCAACAGCTGGCACGCCACTCATAAAATAGCCCTTTATTTGCTTTGATCCAGTTGCAGTCATGCTGTTTGTCTTTGAGGATTGGTTTTAGCCTGAGAGCTCAGTTTAGCTCTTGAATACGTAAGGTCCATCTTCTCCCTGTTTCTGCTGTATTTTAATGAAACTTCAAGTTTTCTCTTTCGCTGAGGTGAAATCTTCATCGAAAATTGGTGGACTATATCCTTTTTCATCATTTTAGCACATAGGTGGTGCAGATTTAAAGACTTTTTAATTTAATACATTTTTTTAAATTTTATCAAGCACTAACAATTGTTGCTTGTTATATGGCTAAGCATAACAATTTAATGTTAATAAACCTCAAAATAAACGCTAATGGACACAAATTAAGAAGAATTAGTGATCTGTGTAATGCATCATGTGAAGGTTCCTATCATATCTCTTTCCCTATAAAATCTATGCAAGTAAAGACATATTTGACCATACAACTTCACCAGTAAAAAGTTACCTTTTGAAGAAATCTTTTGAATCTGCTGTTACTAGATTAAGAGGTATTAGTAAAAAGATGCAGTGTTGATCTTATTATGGCTGTATTTGCATGCAGGGCCTTTTGATTAAATGCATGATATCGTTCATTATCAAAGAACACAGACTTCAAGTTTGGAATTTTCAGATGGTGATCACTTAAACTGAAAAATTTCTAAGCTTTTATGAATCTGAATGAGAATTTAAAGTGATGGTAACTCCAATCGTTTAACAAGCGCTAGGATTTACCATCACTAAAAATCAAGGGGAGTTTGAGTGATCAATTCTAAAAAAATGGTGCTAAACTAACCCTTTCTGTGCCACTGCACAGACCTAAACTCAGTGGCTCCGGCCGCCCACAGCACATCAGTCTTCTATCAGTGAGGTGCTGCTTGCACCTCTGTACCAATAGAAACCTGTCAGTTGACACGCACAACTATTGGTTCAGAGGCGCCAACATCACCTCACTGAAGGAGGCCGATGTGCCGTGGGCGTCCGGAGCCAATGAGCTTAGCGCTGTACAACTGCACAGAAAGAGTGAGTTTAGCTCCCGTTTTTTTAGAACTGATCACTTAAACCCCCATTGATTTTTAGTGATGGTTAATCCTTACGTTTGTTACATGCTTGGATTTACCATCACTTTAACCAATGACCTTAACAAGCAACCATCCTGGCAAACCAAAAAGTACCAATGCGCATGTGCACCACATTGCTTTTATCAGCCAAGATGGCTGCCGCATCAAGCATAATTTGAGTGCTCAGCAACCAACTCCACTTCTACAAGTGAGCAGCAGTTCCAACCTGCTGAACCTGAAGGGGGGCAACTGGTATAAATGTTAAAGTTGGAAAAAAAATGGGACAACTAAGGGTGGTTCCAGTACCACAGGGCATGGGTCCCAAACTTGGGTAGATGCTTGGAAGGGGTGGATATGTTTCTATATAGAAAGTGGAGATATGAAATTCACTATCAATAACATTCGCCTATCTGCATACTTTGAGAATACATTTTGCCAGATGTTAACCAATGCGGCAAAAGTTCACAGATCAAGAGTAACTATGATTAATATTTAAAATCACGAAACCCATACTGAGCAAACACAATAATGCTGGTATTGTAGAAGACAATGTTCTGGATAGTTCTGAAGTTCTAGTCAGACAAAAATATCTCTGATTATGAGATAAAAGCAAAAAAAGAAGAAAAAAAATACATAGCACATTTTATTTAAAAAATGTATACATTTACCCAAATTATGTTCCTCAACTACTTAAAATTTATTTCCAGAGATGGAGGAGCATAAGAGAGACAAGTAGCAGTGGGGGACATTCATTGATGATGAGTGAATTAAATAAATATGATGACAGGAAACAGTTGATGAACATTATAGAATTAGTAGATATGGGTATGTCTGGTTATATAGCTTCTGCCAACTTTGTACAATGTCTCCGGTTATAATGCACTTCAGTAAAATAGCAAAGTTAGATTGTCTAATTAATAGTGGAATCTGGTAGACACTCACAAAATAGCTTTGCATCCCATTTTCACATTGTCTTATATATCATAAAATGATTTAAATCTATGCCACTGGTACAGTAAGCGATAGAAACTATTATAGCACAGTCTTATGTAGACACATATTTCATTATGAAAACTGACAAGCACAAAAGTTGTAAATGCATCACACAAAAAAAATAGGTTGTAAAAGTATTGGACAGCATAAGACTACTGAGCTCAGATACTCCAGAATTTCAATCCAGCTTGGGATGCATTAAAAATAACTATGTCGTGCTAGATCTGTACAGTCAGGCAATTTGTGAAATGCGTAATGTATCTTTAGAAGCAAAACAAGTTCTTATGCTATATGATATATGTTGTGTAGCATTAGTATAAATATACATTACCTCATATCCTTTTAAAGAAGGCCCCACTAAAACTACAGGTCTCATAGAAGGCACTACATCATATGGAGGGATGTGCTCTGTCTGCAAAAGCAAAATAAATATACATATAAATATATATCATGTTAATCCTTCGTTCTCTTCAGGCAGTACCAAAGTGACTATAGCAAAAACTGTAAATGTATAGAATTGTTATTTATAAATAATATATGTATATATCCAAATAACAAGAATACTGATAATATAGAGGTTTGAATAGAACCATAACTAACAATATAAACCAATTGTAGTCTAAAAATTTTTTTTTAAACAAACCAACTAGCATTATTTATATACTACTTTAAACCTTGCCATATAATGCATACAATAAATCTATAATGTGCTTGACTACTTTACGTGCATATTTAAAGGGACAGCAACATCAAAATTAAACTTAAATGTATTGGATAGAGCATGACATTTGAAACAGCTTTTCAATTTTCTTCTTGATATCCTTTGTTAAAGTTTAATAATAGGTGAGTTTAGGATTGTGGATGTGTTGATAGCCATCTGGCAGCAGTGTTTGCAAAAATGTTTATTACAATGTTATACATAGTTGTGATCACTGCTTCCACAGACTGCTAAAGACACATGCACACTCCTAAGACACTATCAGCCTACAAGCGAGCAAAAAAAATAAAGAAGTAAACTGGAAACTTGTAAAATTGCATGCTCTATCCGAATCATGAACGTTTATTTTTTACTTTACTGTTCCTTTAATGAGTTATAGCAAATGAATCTTATAAATGTGGGTTTGCACTATGTAATGATTTCAGATTTGTTTTATTGCCCCCAGGAACCATAACATTAAGAGAAGGATCTCTAACAAGGACAAATAAATACAGTTAGGAATATTACAAAAGTACAAAATACATTCACTTTATTGACGGCATATAATACCTATTGGTAAGGGTTTCTTTATTCAAATGCTAATGCAATATTTTATTTTAAAAAAACCTCTTGGCTCACTATGGAAACTTCTAATATTGTTAGTAGTTTTTATTTTGCAGCCTTCTGAGCTTGTCCGGCGGCATAATGTGCACAGTACAAGCACGAGCTGGTAACTAATCATAGTGGCTGGTGACGTACAAAAAAAGCGCACATGATCAACAGATATTATCTTTGGAGTACATAGGCTAAACCTTCCAGATAGATGTGAAATAAAAATCATTTTCTAGAGCATGGTTAAAAAAAATAATGTGTCTTTACTTTCATTAAAAAGCATTATGTCTCTTTAAAGGGATATGAAACAGTAATCCTTTTGTTTAAAACAAAATGGAAAAAAATGTGTGTTAAATCAAAGTAAACATAAAAAGAAACAGATTGATCTAAAATGATCCTCTAGCACTGAGAGAGCTCTTGCAAGAATTTAGAGAGTATACATAAAGGAAAGAAAGGAGTCATATACTGGCACACTATGGCCCTATATAACAGGGATATAGTTCACAATACAGTGAGAATCAATAGCTGTAGCTTACGTATGAGAAAGGCAAGCCTTTATACTTAAAACATAACTTTTATTAAATATGCTAAAAAAGGAACACTTTAAAATAAATTAAGAAACACATACACAAAAGCACTCTACTCCCATATATGTGGCTCAATGGCCCCAGACCTCTATATGGTGCAGGTGTCTAGCAATAAAGAGCACAAGATCAGTACAAGATGGGTGATTATTCCCACTGCCAGGTGCACAGTGAATAAAAAGATCCGTAACTCTGATATAATATGCCTGTACAGTTGAGAGTAGTAGTGTGAATGCCTAACGCATGTTTCGCCACAGCTCTTTCAAAGGCACCACCCACCCGATTTGCCACATATATACAAGATAAGCCAGGCAATCAGCTTAGAGTGGGCATGACCATGCCTAAGTCATTGTCCAATAACAATACTCAATGCCTAACACACCCTTCCTCATCCATCATTCATCATAACAGTACCTATGTGGATGTATTGCTGTGTGTACATCTGATTACCGCATCAGATTCCTGTAACTACAACCAAAATGTACTGCCATTTATATCTACATATCACTCATTACCATTGCAAGAGCCACATTCTAGCATTTATTTAGGAAGGTGGTTAGACGCTGTGTTAAGAATACAGGGCTATGTTCAGTCAGTGACCATCACTATGTAAATTGCTAATTTTTAACCGAGTTCCATATGGAACAGAATTGGGAATGATTACACTTTTATGTCCCTATCAGTCATAAATATATACTGGGATTCAAGCTGCAAAAAATGTTTATTGCACATATAACCATTACTCCCCATCACAAACAACTGCAATACGGGACCACAGAAGTATATTGATCAATATGTTCATACACTATCACCTTCCTATATAAAATGGGGTAAATTCCTGTATTTATAAATGAGAATGTATCCAAAAGTTTTATAAAAGATACAGAAACATTTATTAATCAGGGTATTCATAAATACCTGAATTATGTCCATCTATAGTCAATGACAGAACACTGCCCATATCACTAAGCAAATAGAGTGATAAATGTGAAAGAAACAAGAAATACTGTATGTATCAATGTATTGATTTTACCCTACATGCATTAGGTATATCAAGGAATTATCTAAATGCAAAACAAAAAATGTCATCTATTGTTCAGAATGTACTTGTAATAAATGCTATGTAGAAATGTCCTCATGTGACTTCAGGTGAACACCCATGTAATATTAAAAATGCAAACATTTATTTGGAAAGAGATAAGAAAATCACATCGGTGGTGAGACATTTTTTGGACTACCACAATAGTAAATCTGAATTGAAATGTTGGATTTTACAATACATAAAATTGGGCATTAGAGGGGGGAGTGGATAATGCTCTTTTGCGAGCAGAAAGCAGATAGATTTTTTGGCTTCAAACAGCACCCCCCTCTAGGACTCCGAATGAATAAATATTATTTAGCCCTTTTTTGTAATATAAATTGATACATACAGTATCTCTCGTTTCTTTACCTTTAATCACTCTTTTTGCTTAGTGATATGGGTAGTGTCCTGTCATGGACTATAGATGGACATAATTCAGGTATTTATGAATACCCTGAACAATACATGTTTCTATATCTTTTATAAAAACTTTTGGATACATTCTCATTTATAAATATAGGCATGTACCCTATTTTATATGGGGAAGTGATAGTGAATAAACATATTGATCAATATATTTCTGTGGACCCGTATTGCAGTTGTTTGTGATGGGGAGTACTGGTTATATGTACAATAAAATGTTTTGCAGTATGAATGTCTGTATATATTTATGATTGATAGGGACATAAAAGTGTAATCACTGCCGGTTCTGTTCCATATGGAACTCGGTCGTGTGATCACTTGATTACACTGTGTATAATGGGCAATTTACATAGGGATTGTAACTGACTGAACATAGCCCTATATTCTCAACACATGATTGGCAGTACATTTAGGTTGTGGTTATGGAAATCAGATGCATTGATCGGCTGTACACATCGCGATACATCCATGTAGGTACTATTATGAGGAATGGTGGATGAGGAGGGTGTGTTATGCATGAAGGATCGTTATTGGACGATAACAGTCATGCCTACTCTAAGCTTATTGGCTGCCTTATCTTGTAAATATGTGGAGAATCGGGATAAAGCAGTGGTGAAACGCGTGTCAGACATTTGCACTGTTACTCTCATCTGTGATTTAAAATATACAGTATGCTTCATATCTAGTGTGCTTGGTAGTGTTATCTAATCCTTTATTTTTTTAGGAGGTACAGCACAGGGATACCCACCAGGGAGTACAGCAAAAGTATAGATAAGTCTATACAAGCATATTATATAAGATTTAGGGTTCTTTTTATTCGCTGTACACCATTGAGCCCCATATTTGGGAGTAGAGTGCTTTTGTGTATGTGTTTCTTAATTTATTTTAATGTCTTTCTTTTTTAGCATATTTAATAAAAGTTATGATTTAAATATATAGGCTTGCCTTTCTCACACGTAAGCTAGAAGGATCCCTGGGAGTTTTTGTTACTCTATCCTCAAGAGGTAATCCAGGAGGACACAGTATTTTTTATTAGATTATAGAGAGGCAAATTTTGCTATACATCTCTAAGGGGCATTCCTTGCATTTCTGTATGTGAAGGAAAGACAAGCCCACCTAGTGTAGTGTAGCACTTGAGCTTTATATTTTATATTAGCTTGCAGTTCAGATCGGGTCCATTAAGTTTTATTACATGTAAGCTTAACACATTCTAGTATGTATTTTAATGAATTTAGTTACTGTATACAGCAGTGATTTCACAATTTTTTTTTGTGTTACTTTAACATATTAGGATGCAGTTTTTTGTACAGTTTAAAAGTCACATGACAAATATAAGCTTCAAGATGGCAGCGCCCAGTGTGAAGATGCAGATCTTCAGTAAATGATAATTGTAAGTGGTTAAAAAAGGAGAACAACTTTGAAGACAGCTGCAGGCACATTAAGAAAAAAGAATGGCAAGGTGAGTAGTAACCCTGATACTGTAGTTGTACTCAGCAGTTTAATGTCCCTTTAAAGGACATAATATGACTGTAAAGTAATATTATATGCAAAGCACCATGTGTAAATGTAATAAAACCCTTGTGCCATGCAGTGCTATATTGCACTGGGCTTGTTTCTCTTTCACATAATGCAGGGAACGTCCAATAGAGAGGTATAGAAAAAGCTGCCTTTTTAGAATCTAGAAGTGCTGGGGGATCATATTAGAACATTTTAACTGAGCCGAGAACTTTAGATCATCAGTCCCAGGGTGAGAACTTAAATTGCATTCTGCCTCTTCTGAGCATGGGCAAGAAACTGACTTACTGTATTGCTAGCATTTACTGCATAGTAAACCAGCTCATGTTAGCCTAGAGGATTTTTTTACATCAAGCTAGACATGCCTTCCTGTAGATATACCAGCCCTTTATAGGGCTGTGAAGGAAAGTAATGGACACAGCATAAATGAAGTTTCAAAATAAAAGGTAAAATCAACAATGAAACTGACTGTTTTATATCCCTTTAATTTATAGACCAGCCCAAAGTGTACACTTAGTAGGCAAGAGCCTGGGGAAATGTTCTAAAGCTAAAAATGAATTCACAATAAATATTAACAGTTGTGTTAAAAAAAATACAAATTAGTTAAACAATCAATAAAGTAAGAAAAAAGACTTACATACATAAAGCATCAGCACATAATGTTATTTAAGCACAAAAAGCAATGAATGCCTTTAAACATATTGAGAACCTTCTATATTATAACTGGCATCACAAGCAATAAAAAGCAGATTTATACAGTGCAATACTATTGATTAATTGCTTCCCCTGATCACACATGTATAGATATAGTATCTCTTTTATACAGTAGGGGTGGGAAACTGTGCCACTGGGCATTACAAAAGATGAATGATTCCAGAAGACATTTTCAATATTTTAATGCTTTAACATATAGAAACGTAATGTTCTTTTAGAAAGGAAGGAAGCAAAGAAGGAAAAGGGAAGGAAAGAAATAAAGCCACTTTTTTACCAAATAATTCATGTCTGTTTGTTTAGAATGAAAATGTGTGGCCAACATTCAATACCTGCTAAACATATGAAACTTTTAAAAAGGAAGAAAAACGCATCTCATTGAATTTAACCAAATATTTTACTTTAAAATAGATTTTATTCTGCCAAACATAAAGTTTAAGGGATAGAAAAGTCAATACTGAAATGTGCTTAAATACATTTCAATTTGAAATAGAAGCATTTTTGCATTATACTTCCATTTAAAAAATGTTTCAAGTAAAAGTTATTAAACTTTTTGTGCAGCATAGGCCCATATATCCTGTGAGGGCCGTGCAACAGCATTCAAACACCACGCATGCTCAGAATGCTGGCGGGGGTGTGCATGCTCAGAATGCTGGCGGGGGTGTGCATGCTCAGAATGCTGGCGGGGGTGTGCATGCTCAGAATGCTGGCGGTGATGTGTATAGTTCAGAAGACATCATTTGTGTCATACAAACCAATGCTGACTCTCTGAGAAGGTGTCGTTTTTTTAAATATTGGTCCACTGTCCCTCACAGGATATGTGCGTATTCCACAGAAAAAACAGCAATAACTTTTACTAGAAGCATTTTTGCTAATAGAGGTATATTGCAAAAATAGATCTATTTCACAATTAAATTCACCTGTGCACATTTCAATTTTGACCTTCCTATCACTTTAAATGAAAAATCTGAGAATTTTATGAATTTTATATTGCATTTTAAGAAAAAGGCACCACTGACAAACCTGCAAAAAATATATCAAGGAAAAAAAAATAAGTAGGTGCAGATTTTATTTAATAGTTCGTTTACAATTAAAAGAAAAAAGAAAGATTAATTATTGCACTTTCTAATTAGCATTAGATTTTTGTTTTGACTGTTATAAATCACTGCACCGTGAATAAACATAATGGAAATCTATGGATCATTATTTTCCTTGCATGAATTATTCATCTGATATTTTACTATGCATTTATGCACTTCCTTCTGCCAGTAGTTAGTGCTGAAAATGTGTCTTGTGATTAAGAAGTCTATGATAAAAGGAGCACACAGAAATAAATGAGTTCAAATTTATTTTAAGTTAATACTATAGAACTACAAATTATTTTCTTCTATATGTGACCCTGATAACAAACCAGTTACAAACATTTCATCCAATTACAGTAAATATTACAATAGGTGTTTTTTTCAAAGTGGCTAAGCTAACATATGGTCACAGGGAGGCTAACATATTAGGGCACATTACTAGATTAACTATGGATGAATGTACATTACATAATATAATTTATAATGTTGATAATAGTGTGTGTGTGTGTATATATCGCATGCTATAACTGAGGATTTCAGGTCTAACAATATATATATATAAATATATATATATATAAATATATATATATACACACACACACACAAAATATCCCACAAAAGTGAGTACACCCCTCACATTTTTGCAAATATTTTATTATATCTTTTCATGTGACAACACTAAAGAAATGACACTTTGCTACAATGTAAAGTAGTGAGTGTACAGCCTGTTTAATAGTGTAAATTTGCTGTCCCCTTAAAATAACTCAACACACAGCCATTAATGTCTAAACCTTTGGCAACAAAAGTGAGTACACCCCTAAGTGGAAATGTCCAAATTGGGCCCAAAGTGTCAATATTTTGTGTGGCCACCATTATTTTCCAGCACTGCCTTAACCCTCTTGGGCATGGAGTTCACCAGAGCTTCACAGGTTGCCACTGGAGTCCTCTTCCACTCCTCCATGACGACATCACAGAGCTGGTGGATGTTAAGAGACCTTGCACTCCCCCACCTTCCAATTGAGGATGCCCCACAGATGCTCAAAAGGGTTTAGGTCTGGAGACATGCTTGGCCAGTCAATCACCTTTACCCTTAGCTTCTTTAGCAAGGCAGTGGTCATCTTGGACGTGTGTTTGGGGTTGTTATGTTCGAATACTGCCCTGTGGCCCAGTCTCCGAAGGGAGGGGATCATGCTCTGCTTCAGTATGTCACAGTACATGTTGGCATTTATGGTTCTCTCAATGAACTGTAGCTCCCCAGTGCCGGCAGCACTCATGCAGGCCCAGACCATGACACTCCCACCACCATGCTTGACTGTAGGCAAGACACATGACACTCCCACCACCATGCTTGACTGTAGGCAAGACACTCCTCACCTGGTTGCTGCCACACATGCTCGACACCATCTGAATCAAATAAGTTTATCTTAGTCTCATAGGACCACAGGACATGGTTCCATCATAGGACCACAGGACATGGTTCCAGTGATCCATGTCCTTAGTCTGCTTGTCTTCAGCAAACTGTGTGCAGGCTTTCTTGTGCACCATCTTTAGAAGAGGCTTCCTTCTGGCATGATAGCCATGCAGACCAATTTGATGCAGTGTGCGGCGTATGGTCTGAGCACTGACAGGCTGACCCCCATCCCTTCAACCTCTGCTGCAATGCTGGCAGCACTCACACGCAGGGATAGGCACAGACCAAGGCTGTGGCAGACATTTTCCAAAGTACAGACATTAGTGAAGGACACCAAGGTACATTTCAAATTAAAAACATCAAAAAACACTCTCTTTACAGAGAGGGTAGTGAATACATGGTGGAATAGCCATCCAGCAGAAGTGGTAGAGACAGTGAAGTAGTTTAAACATGCATGGGGTAGGCATAAGGTTATGCTAGATATAAGGCCAGGAACTAATGAAAGTATTCAGAGAATTGGGCAGACTAGATAGGCCGAATGGTTCCTATCTTCAGAAAAATATTCTATGTTTCTATAAGTCAGGAGAGCGACACTTTGCTGTCAAATTAGTCATCTAATCAAACAAGTTTAAAATAACATTTATATAAAGACTGCTTGAGGTATTACCTTTTATTTTTTTGTGGTTATATTGAGTCTGGAACTCCTGACCAAACCCACTCACCTTGATGTTAATTGCATGATCATCATTGTAGGTTACTTACTTACGTAAGGTTTGTCAGAGTAGGCAGCGATCTTCTACACACAAACAACAGCACCACTCTGCCGCACAGATCAAGGAATTGGGATGGGTCACGACTCACGGTTAGTTGACTGCAGGCAGCTTGCTTCTTCCCTCACTTTCCCGCTACTAGGCATGGCGCCGCTTGGGTCAAGGAGAAGTGAGGAAAAGCATTCATCTGTCCTAATCCTCCCTCCCCAAAATGGGTGGCGGACACTGCAAGGGCCAGTCACGGACACCAGTGTCCGTGTACGGACACCTTGCCTATCCCTGCTCACACGTCTATTTCCCAAAGACAACCTCTGGATATGACATTGAGCACATGCACTCAACTTTTTTGGTCGACCATGGCGAGGCCAGTTCTGAGTAAACCACTGTATGGTCTTGCCCACCGTGCTGCAGCTCAGTTTTAGGTTCTTGTCATACTTCTTATAGCTTAGGCCATCTTTATGTAGGTCAACAATTCTTTTTTTCAGATCCTCAGAGAGTTCTTTGCCATGTTGAACTTCCAGTGACAAGTATGAGAGAGTGTGAGAGCGATAACACCAAATGTAACACACTTGCTCCTCATTCACACCTGAGACCTTGTAACACTAACGAGTCACATGACACCGGGGAGGGAAAATGGCTAATTGGGCCCAATTTGGACATTTCCACTTATGCGTTTACTCACTTTTGTTGCCAACCGTTTAGACATTAATGGCTGTGTGTTGAGTTATTTTGAGGGGACAGCAAATTTACACTGTTATACAGGCTGTACACTCACTACTTTACATTGTAGCAAAGTGTAATTTCTTCAGTGTTGTCACATGAAAAGATATAATAAAATATTTACAAAAATGTGAAGGGTGTACTCACTTTTGTGGGATACTGTATATATATATATATATATATATATATTACATGCTTAAGTCTCAGATTGTCTCAGCACAGTATTATGGAGTTGCAGAATAATAGATTGGCTGTTTAATGGAGAGTTATACCTATTTTATTTCAAAAGAAAATAGGTAAATCAAGCAATTTTAAGAACAAAAAATATTTGTTCACAAAGAGATATAAAAACATCTACTCAATTTTGATTTTTTTTTGGTTTTTTTTGCAAACGGCACATCATTTATAATATTGGCCACTCTAAAATCTTTTGTAAGCCAAAGAAATATAGATCAGTAAAAAAAAATCTGAAATGATATTACCAATTAATATTTGCAACTAGAGAAAAGCTTTCTTTAAAATTCTTGCCTATTTTTCCCTCAGTTTCATGCACAATAAAATGTTTAAAAGTTAATTGATGTTTATTTCCTGGGCCTGAAAATCTTATACTGTTTAACCTTATGCAACAAGTTGATTGATACCTAATTTAGAAGGTTTTGTTGCCGTTGCACTCATGGACAGAATTACAATGGAAACATTTTTGTACGGTTATCCATCATACTGATTTGACACTTAAGTGGACTCATTAGGTAAGTACATACTGTTTTTACGCTGGGTAATAAATTAGATGGGCAAAGACACGTCTGCATTTTTCTGCTGATCGTGTTTAACGGCACAAGTTGCCCATAGTGAATTTGACGTTACAGCTGGTTAAATAAAATATCTAATGCATTTAACAAGAGATTAGAAACTCTGTTTCTAAGCAGTGTTAAATATATGTTAAAAAATAGGTTGAACTAAGAATACATCTGGAACAAAGAGGGCGATAGATAGAGACAATGGCGATAAAAAGATGCATGCATTATACTAGGGTAGAGTTATGTTTAACTTCTATATTTGGAAATAATAGTTCCTGATATATTAGGATTTTATATCTTTTTTAATGTTAACTATAAATTGATGATCCAAGAAAGGTTTTAAAGAAAAGGAAAAAAAAAACATCAGGTTAATATATAATGAATTACCCTATTTAAAGGGATATATTAACCAAATGCTGAATCACTTGAAAATGATGCAGTACATCTGTCAAGTAAATGTCACATGAACATCTCTATGTAAAAAGGAAGATATATTACCTCAGAAGTCACATCCTATTGGTTAGGGATTTTGACAATCCAATCAGGATGCTTGTCCAATGATTTGCAATAGAGCGTGCATCTGGCACATGTAGGCATAGCCAATTACTTTATTTCCCTTTTCAGGTGAAAGAAGTTTACTATGAAATCTCATGAGATTATGATGAAATCCCACAAGATCACAGTGACCTTAGCACAGCAAATGCTAATTGGCTGTTTTTTTTGTCAGTGCAGATGACAGTAAAAAATAAGTAGCTGAAGGATAACTGCTCACAGAGCACAAACCCCAGTGAGCTGAAGAAATTATGATGTAAAATATCTTCCTTTTTTACATACAAATGTCCATGTAATATTTTCTAGTCAGCTTTTTGGAGGTATGCGCATCATTTTCAAATGATTTAGAATATGGGTAACATTTCACTTTAATAATGACAAGCACTGTATAATATATGCCAGCTAATGCTAATGATGCCTATGGCGGTATATAAAGATATTTGATATTGACATTAACTCACCGATTTTTGCTTCTGTTTAGCTACAAGCAGCATGAAAAAAAAACAAAGAACAACAAGCATGCACGTTAAACTTCTGAACAGACACACAGACATTAAACAGGACTTGCAATGGGACAGAGAGCCAAAGAACACTGTAGTAGCTGGAGACATGGCAGGTTGGCGTCTTGCGTTACCTTCTTAAAAAAGGGCATTCGTTTCTCTTTGGAGAGGGGTGATGTTACACTGTTTGCACTGGGTTTAGGGGAACGATGGTTTGCTGGAATATCAATTTCTTCTGCCTCTAAGCCAGCGGCATCTAAATCTATAGCTATATACAGACAAATCATTTTTCATTATCAGATGGGAAAACTGAAAAAAAAAATTACCTCAAACAAAAACACAAAATATTCACCCAGAAGCAGTGCACAAAATAGTTAAGGAATATTGGAACAAAAAAGGATATAGGAACAAATTCACCTTATAGTAAGATATTTATTGGGCTGACACCTTAAAATGAATTTTTAACCCTGAGGGAAGAACCAATGAAAAACTACTGATATCTTGGTGCTATTTATTTCTGGTCTCAGACATTCGGTTTTTGTACAGCAAAGTGAAATAGATTTTAAATGCCAGAAGGGCAGCTATTTTCAATGATCATAAACCACCTTCAGAAAAATTAGCACTTTATCTAGATAAGGGGAAAAAAGTATCAAGTTAAAATTGTATCAATGAGAAAAAAAAAAAGAATTTAAAGGGACATTTGAGTCAATTTTCTTTTCAATTTTTCATCTAAAGGAGGTCATTTCAAAATGTATTTCATACTTGTAGAAAATATTTCCTGTCCACCAATAAAGAAGTGACAGTTTTCCTGATGGTGAGTATTTGTAGGAAGTACAAAAATAATACTGCAGTATTAGTTTCAGTTTCATTTTATAGGGACCAAAAAAAGTGCAAAAAGAAAATGCACAAATGTGTTAAGTTTTTTTTCATTATTATTGCACTATTCCTCGCAAACTATGTGTTTAACCCCTACATAATTAAAGTGAGCTCCAGATAAGCAAGCAGTATTAAGACCTAGCTTAAAGGGACATGAAACCTCACATTTTTATTTCATGATTCAGATAGAGCTTGCAATTGTAAGCAACCTTCCAATTTATTTCCATTATCCAATTTGTTTCATTCTGTTGCTTTGCTGAAAAAAAGCATACCTAGTTAGGCTTTGGGAGCCGCAATGCACTAATGGGAGCAAGCTGCTAATTGGTGGCTGCACATATATGCATCTTGTCATTGGCTCACCTAGTTTGAATTGGAAAGTAGTTTAAAATTATAGGTTCTTAAAGAATCATGGGGGGGGGGGGGGGAATTGTGATCTGTGTCGCTTTAAAACATCCGTTGTGGCAATGACAAGAGGCATATGTGTGTAGCTAATGATCACCAGCTAGCATTAGTGCATTGCTGCTCCTGATCAAGGTAGGTTTTCAACAAAGGATAAAAGAACAAACTACATTGATAACTGGCAAACTGAAACGTCTCTATCTAAAAAAACAATGAAAGCTTCATTTTAACTTTCATGACCTTTTATGCAGTTTTTAGTTAACATTTTTTGGCCAAAACATACTTTCATGCTAAAAACATTTTTAGTGTAATGTTTTTTTCTTCAAATATTTTTATTAAAGTCAAAAGATGTAAAATACAATGATTAAAAGGCAGTTACAGTTCAAGTGAGTTACAACAGGTATGCTGACAAAAATGTGATATCTTTGACCAAGTATACACGTGTAAAACAAATATATAAATAAAACGATCAGTAATTAGTCTTGTAGGGAGGGGAGGCAGGAGAGTTAGGAGGGGGGGGCTGGGGGGGGAATACAGAGAGTGAGGGAGTGATGTAAGCCTAGAGAAGCATCTCTACGTGCAAGTCGCTTACTAAGGGGAAGAGGTGTATTCAGCAGTCAAGTGTCCTGAGCAGATATGTTTGGCTTCCAGTCAGTATTATATTGTTCTTTCCAGTCTGCCCAGACCAGTTCAAACAGGTCAGAGTTGTTTAGTTTATAAAAGATGTCCTTCTCCATGGTGTATAAGTATGCCAATTGTGTTACTAACTGCGGACCAACTAGGAGAGAGCTCTTTTTTCCACGAATAGGCTATGGAGTGTTTGACAGTCATAAATAGGTAAATACAGATGTATGAGTGATGTTTAGGGAGAGCATGAAGGTGTAAATGCAGGAGGGCTACAGCTGGTGACTTAGGGAGGGGAACACCCATATGTGAAAGGGATGCGAAACATTGCTGCCACAAAGGTTGAATCACAGGGCACTCCCACCATATATGAAACGCTGTACCTCTATAACCACATTTCCTCCAACACTCAGGGGACGCACTCGGGAACATCTTCGCCAGCCTAGTAGGCACATAGTACCAATGAGATAAGAGTTTAAAGTAAACCTCATAGAGCGTTACGCAGTGTATGGCCTTCTGTGTTAAACAGAAGGCACGTTCCCAGACATTAGAAGGAATACCCACCCCCAAGAGTTTCTCCCAGATGGCCATGTGGGAAGGTGTTTCAGGGCATTGCGTACCACCAAGCATCGCGTAATGGAGAGATAGGGGCCTGCACAGCCTGGCGCCCTGATCCCAAATGGTCTCCCATAGGGTCAGTGGGCGAGCGAGGTTTGGCTTAAATCGCCAACTATTTAAAAAAACTCTTGATTCTATAAAATTCAAAGGGCAAGTAGGGAGGTATTTGAGTGTCTCCACTGATTTGGGGAAGCTGCTTGAAGCAATCTCGAGTAGATACGGACCACAGGTCTGACACCCGATTAACCCCCATTTGGATCCATTTATTGGGGTGAGAGTCCTGAAGGCCCGAAAGGAGACCTGCTATAGAGGTGACAGGGGAGGGATGCGGAGCAATGTGTGGGTGGTGTCTAACCTTGTCCCAAAAGTCGAGATATCCAGCAACAACTGGGTTTATTAGTTCTAGTTCTCTACGGCAATGCGGCGGAGTCCAAATTAAGTCGCGTAGACTAATTTGATGAGGTAAGGAGGCTTGCTCAATCGCTCTCCACTTAGAATGGGATAGTTTAACTCCTCATTGGGACACATGGGTTAGCATAGCACCATTGTAGTATCTGGAAACCGACGGGGATGCTACCCCTCCAGAAGTTTTAGGGAGTTGGAGTAATTTGTGTGCCACCCTGGGAGGTTTATGCTGCCAAATAAATTTCGTGAACCCACTCTGGAATTGGAGCATGAGGGATTTAGGAATCTTGATAGGGAGGCATCGGAAAAGGTAGGCAAGTCTTGGGAGAAAGGACATTTTTAAGGCAGCAATTCTTCCAAGCCAGGACACATGCTGCACGCTCCAGTCCCTTCTCAGGGCGCGGAGCGAAGGGGAATATAGTTATCCTTAATAATCTGGGGAAAGCAACTTGATAGCCTAACACCTAGGTGCAGGACAGAGTGTTCTGTCCAGGTGAAAATTAAAACTTTTTTTCATGAAGGCCAACTGCTCGCTAGTCAACCCTTGTGTGTATACTTCCGTTTTTGACAGGTTTAATTTGTAGTAGGAGTGGGCACCAAAAGAGGCAAGTATGTCCAAGAGTCTAGGAATATTCTGTATGGGTTGGGTCGCAGAGTGTGACATCATCCGCAAAAAGCGCGATTTTGTGTGTAGTACCAAACAAGGTAATACCCTGTATCTGAGGATCAGTCCTAATTTGTTCTGCTAGAGGCTCGATTGACAAGGCAAACAACAGCGGCGATAGTGGGCAGCCCTGTCTGGTGCCATTTGCTATGGTAAAGGCGGGAGAACGAAAGCCCAATCCGCTCACAGCTGTGGGGGTCGGTAATGTTCTTTTAACTGGTCCAAGAGGAAATTATGTTTAGTGCATATGGAAGGGAACTGTATGTAATAGGACCCAAAGCAGCCATGCAAAATATTAGTTTAGAATATTTGGACCATGGTTGGCAGCTTAGACGCGTGAAATACATTTTTTTAAGAGATGCACAGTTTCACATTTTAAGATATTCATGTTTATTATATTTATATTTGATAATTATGCACAACTAACTGATCCAACAAATGAAGTTACAAGAAATGTTAACCACATTTTAATCAAAATAGGCAGTAGTTTGCACTATCACGGAGTTACTTCTAATGTCCCGATTCCAAAACCTTCACCAGTCTAGACATGGTTTTCCCCGCCAAAACTTGCAGTAGCAGCCCTGCATTCTTTTTTTTTTTAACTTGCAATAAAAAAATAGGGAGAACTGTAGTGTAAAAATGTTTATAGATTTACGCTGGTATTTGAGAGAAATTTTCATATAGGCCTATGGAACACACATGGTCAGCCCATTTTACAAAAACTATTATGCTTTGTTTTTTTGTACTCTTAAGTACAAATGTCTTGCTTTTTTTTTTTTGGACATCCAGTGTAATTAAACTTTGTCTACTCCAGAATTTGAATAGTTTAAAAAGATAGATCATCCCTTTATTACCTATTCCACAGTTTTGCATAACCATCATGGTTATATTAATATACTTTTTACCTCTTTGATTACCTTGTATATATGCCTCTGCAGACTGCCTCAATTTCTTTTGACAGTTGCATTTTAGCCAATCAGTGCCCTCTCATAAGTAACTCTGCGGGCATGAGCACAATGTTATCTATATGGTACACATGAAAATCTGTCAAATGCATTGAGGTAAGAGGCGGCCTTTAAGGGCTTTGAAATTAGCATATGTGCCTATCTAGGTTTAGCTTTCAACTAAGAATACCAAGGCCTAGATTTGGAGTTCGGCGGTAAATGGGCTGCTAACGCTCCGCGGGCTTTTTTCTGGCCGCACCATAAATTTAACTCTGGTATCGAGAGTTCAAACAAATGCTGCGTTAGGCTCCAAAAAAAGGAGCGTAGAGCATTTTTACCGCAAATGCAACTCTCGATACCAGAGTTGCTTACGGACGCGGCCGGCCTCAAAAACGTGCTCGTGCACGATTCCCCCATAGGAAACAATGGGGCTGTTTGAGCTTAAAAAAAACCTAACACCTGCAAAAAAGCAGCGTTCAGCTCCTAACGCAGCCCCATTGTTTCCTATGGGGAAACACTTCCTACGTCTGCACCTAACACTCTAACATGTACCCCGAGTCTAAACACCCCTAGCCTTACACTTATTAACCCCTAATTTGCCGCCCCCGCTATCGCTGACCCCTGCATATTTTTTTAAACCCCTAATCTGCCGCTCCGTAAACCGCCGCAACCTACGTTATCCCTATGTACCCCTAATCTGCTGCCCTAACATCGCCGACCCCTATATTATATTTATTAACCCCTAATCTGCCCCCCTCAACGTCGCCGACACCTGCCTACACTTATTAACCCCTAATCTGCCGAGCGGACCTGAGCGCTACTATAATAAAGTTATTAACCCCTAATCCGCCTCACTAACCCTATCATAAATAGTATTAACCCCTAATCTGCCCTCCCTAACATCGCCGACACCTAACTTCAATTATTAACCCCTAATCTGCCGACCGGAGCTCACCGCTATTCTAATAAATGTATTAACCCCTAAAGCTAAGTCTAACCCTAACACTAACACCCCCCTAAGTTAAATATAATTTTTATCTAACGAAATAAATTAACTCTTATTAAATAAATGATTCCTATTTAAAGCTAAATACTTACCTGTAAAATACATCCTAATATAGCTACAATATAAATTATAATTATATTGTAGCTATTTTAGGATTAATATTTATTTTACAGGCAACTTTGTAATTATTTTAACCAGGTACAATAGCTATTAAATAGTTAAGAACTATTTAATAGTTACCTAGTTAAAATAATAACAAAATTACCTGTAAAATAAGTCCTAACCTAAGTTATAATTAAACCTAACACTACCCTATCAATAAAATAATTAAATAAACTACCTACAATTACCTACAATTAACCTAACACTACACTATCAATAAATTAATTAAACACAATTCCTACAAATAAATACAATTAAATAAACTAGCTAAAGTACAAAAAATAAAAAAGATCTAAGTTACAGAAAATAAAAAAATATTTACAAACATAATAAAAATATTACAACAATTTTAAACTAATTACACCTACTCTAAGCCCCCTAATAAAATAACAAAGCCCCCCAAAATAAAAAATTCCCTACCCTATTCTAAATTAAAAAAGTTACAAGCTCTTTTACCTTACCAGCCCTGAACAGGGCCCTTTGCGGGGCATGCCCCAAGAATTTCAGCTCTTTTGCCTGTAAAAAAAACACATACAATACCCCCCCCCAACATTACAACCCACCACCCACATACCCCTAATCTAACCCAAACCCCCCTTAAATAAACCTAACACTAAGCCCCTGAAGATCTTCCTACCTTGTCTTCACCATACCAGGTTCACCGATCCGTCCTGAAGAGCTCCTCCGATGTCCTGATCCAAGCCCAAGCGGGGGCTGAAGAGGTCCATGATCCGGTCAAAGTCTTCATCCAAGCGGGGCAGAAGAGGATCTTCCATCCGATTGAAGTCATCATCCAGGCGGCATCTTCGATCTTCTTCCATCCGGAGCGAAGCGGCAGGATCCTGAAGACATCCAGCGCGGAACATCCATCCGGACCGACGACTGAACGACGAATGACTGTTCCTTTAAGGGACGTCATCCAAGATGGCGTCCCTCGAATTCCGATTGGCTGATAGGATTCTATCAGCCAATCGGAATTAAGGTAGGAATTTTCTGATTGGCTGATGGAATCAGCCAATCAGAATCTAGTTCAATCCGATTGGCCGATCCAATCAGCCAATCAGATTGAGCTTGCATTCTATTGGCTGATCGGAACAGCGTTAGAAAGATCCCATTGAAGGGATCTGCGGTATGGAAAAGTCGCGGCTGAAAAGTGAGCGTTAGACCCTTTAATCACTGACTCCAAATACCAGCGGGCGGCCAAAACCAGCGTTAGGAGCCTCTAACGCTGGTTTTGACGGCTACCGCCGAACTCCAAATCTAGGCCCAAGAGAACAAAGCAAATTTGATGATAAAAGTGAATTGGAAAGTCGTTTAAAATTATATGCCCTATCTCAATCATGAAAGTTTAATTTTGACTAGACTGTCCCTTTAAATTACAATTTACGCTGTGTATAGTTAAGATGATTTATTCCTCTAATTTACATACAAATTTTATGTTTTTGATAAAATATTTTTGGTGAACAATATTGTTACAAATTTTTATGCACCTTAACAATACAAATTTTTCCTGCGTATTTTCGTGTGAATGGTGCAATTATTAATTTTGCAAGATTTTAAAATGATACATTTTATAGTGCAGTTTTATAATGTATGCATCTGCTTCCGATAAGAAAATGCAGTATACGCCCCTTAGTGAAACACCCTCTTTTCAGAGTAAAAATTGGCTTTATATAATTCCACCAGGGAAACAGAAGGACTGGAGAGCATTCTTATAGAATCTCACCAGCCCAGGAACCTGAGTATTAAATGTAAGTTTGGTAAATCTATCCGTGGGTTAAGCTCATTCTCTTTATGTGCTATATTTTTCCCACGTTTTCCCACATGTGGCCAAAACGTTATTACTAACAAAAAAAAACCCCAAAAAACATGTGAATAGCCTAGATAGACCATTTGAATTAAAGGGACAGTCTACACCAGAATTTTTATTGTTTTAAAAGATAGATAATCCCTTTATTACCCATTCCCCAGTTTTGCATAACCAACACAGTTATAATAATATACTTTTAACCTCTGTGATTATCTTGTATCTAAGCCTCTGCAAACTGCCCCTTTTTTCAGTTCTTTTGACAGACTTGCAGTCTAGCCAATCAGTGCCTGCTCCCAGATAACTTCACGTGCACGAGCACAGTGTTATCTATATGAACTATGTGAACTAACACCCTCTAGTGGTGAAAAACTGTTAAAATGCAATCTGAAAAGAGGTGGGCTTCAAGGTCTAAGAAATTAGCATATGAATCTCCTAGGTTAAGCTTTCAACTAAGAATACCAAGAGAACAAAGCAAAATTGGTGATAAAAGTAAATTGGAAAATTGTTTAAAATTACATGCTCTATCTGAATCATGAAAGTTTATTTTGGCCTAGACTGTCCCTTTAAGGCAAAAAAACAGAGGCTTCTGAAATCCACACATAATCACATTGGCTTCATTCTCCTAGTATCCTTTATTGAAGAAACAGCTATTGATTACTGGGAGGTAGCTGAACACATTGCGTAAGTTAATAACAAGAGGCATATAAGTGCAGCCACCATTTTCAGCTAGTTCTCTGTAGTGTATTACCTAGGTGCCCTTCAACAAAGGATACCATTAGAACAAAGTCAATTTGATAACAGAAGTTAATTGAAAAGCTGTTTAAAGAGATGTATGCTCTATCTAAATCCTTGTTTCCCAACCTGTGGTACAAGTACTCCTGGGATTACCTGGAGCTTTTGGTAAGAGCTATTCAGGTGAGTATTCAATGTATCATAATAATCAGTCTTCCTAGTTCTACCCTTAATCACTCCTAACAGACCAGACGCTAATGCCGTTGCTAAGCTGGTCAGCTGCGCTCTCACTCTGACTGACTCCCCTGTGCTTCGGTATGATAATCTGGAGGCTTAGTGACATTTGAGGACTAGAATTGAGAAGCACAGAGAAAGTACCAGGTAAAGTGAATATCACGGTGAAAAAGTGTCAGAGACATATGCCAAATATAAGGCTACAGCCAAATATCACAAGGAAAATATGCCATGATAAGTGTTCTGTGCCACAATGGAATTAGTTTTTAGCTGAGCTGTGTGTGTGATGAAATTAGATGCAGAGACGTGAAAACATGAAAATCACTTCCCTCATCAAATGTGGTTTATTTTTACTAATGGAAGTAACATAATATTAAATAACTATACGTGTGTTGTGCGGGTGTTTTCTCTTTAGGTTGATTACTTTATTGCACGTTGCTCGAATATTTCCAAATTTAGCAGCATTTGTGTTCAGTAAAACTGGATTTTACAAAACATTCCTCAAAACAGAAAACTATATTGGATGCTATTTTCTTTTTAACCTAATAATATTTGTGTGTTGCAGTTGGGGGTACTTAGGGCAAACATGTATGCCTATGGGGGTACTTGCTACAGAAAGGTTTAAATCATGAAAGTTTCATTTTGACTTTAAAGGGACATGAACCCAAATGTTGAATTACTTGAAAGCGATGTATCATATCTGTAAAAAGCTGACCAGAAAATATCACATGAAAATCAAATTTTTCTAAGTAACCACATCCCACTTTTTTTCCCCTCATCAATTTAACCCATTTGCCACCGGAAATTTCAGAGAAAAATTTGCCCAAAATAGCAGAGAATGTTTAGCATTTTTGCTATTACTCCATTTAAACTGTAACATAAGAGAAATATGTAGTAGGACAAAAAGAAAATGGGTATTTTCCTCTTGCATCTGCAAACTGTGAGCAATAGATGACTAAACCCAAGGTAGAAAGTAGAAGTAGAAAACCCAAAGTATTGATCTAGGCCCATTTTGGTATATTTCATGCTGACCTTGTCACTGTCTGTAACAATAAGGCAATCTGCCTTCATATGGTAACAAACAGAAGCCTGCTGCTAAGGAAAAGGAGCAGCTGAAGCGGTGATGTAGATCTACATTATGAGGTATGATGGGCTATGTACCACATTGTTTAGGTGCAAGGGGTTAAGGAAGTTTACTGTGAAATCTTGTGAGACTTTAATAAAATCCCATAAGATCACAGTAAAGAAAAGTGTGAACCCACTATCTACAAAACGGCTAGTAATAAGTGTTAGAGGGGATGTGGAGAGGTAGGCACCCCCACAGTTATATGGTGGCAGTGCAATAAATTAGACATGTTCTAGTTGGCAGTTCTCGAGCGCATGTCAGATGCAATAGGCAAACAGCTGCCAAACGACCCACAGATTTTACTATTTTTACTCCTAACCAAGATGAATAACAGCAATGCTAGGGATCTACTGATCCTTATGCTAAACAGCGCCAAATCCCTAATTCCAAGACATTGGAAATCCAACAATATCCGGACAGAGAAAGAATAGGAGGACCAGGTAGAGAGTTTCTTACAACTTGAAAGGTACCATCCCCTCCAATTGGGCTCACTAGTTACACACAAACTCAAAATATCTTTATGGAATCAGAACAAAGAACGACACAAACTTCCCCCACTATACCTCACATTGGGTTTTGCCCTCAGGCACCCTTAAAGCTAACTGCCAGTGCCCTCTTGTGGATAATGTTAACAAATGCAAAATGTCATTCATGAATTACCCTCAAGACTGTAATACAGAAATCCGGTTCACACAGGCTCCTGTACTGAATCTATGCACTGAAAATGTAGCACCTTTGTGTATGATACATGGACCTTTAATTTAAAGGCACTTTGCTGTTGTACCTCATTGTCACGCTTTGGAAATACCTTTATTTACGTTTTGTAAACACCTGTTATTTTTTTATTTTTTTTTAAAACTTCTTTGGGAGAAAAAAAAAAAGAAATGCGTGCAAATGAGAGTAAAACAAATATCTTTGGATTCCACAACACTTATTAGAAGGCTGAAGATATTTTGAAGATATTTTGAAGATATTTTGAGGTCAAATATCTTCCTTGTTTACATAGAGATGGTTATGTGATATTTTCTCGTCATATTTTACAGATGTGCTGCAACACTTTTAAAGGGCCATAATAATTGAAAAATGACATGAAATGTACAACTATCGACCCTCCTCCACTGTGTGTTCAACCCCATAAATGGGTTAAACACACAGTAGAAGTGCCGCTCGGGACTCGCAGTACACAGTTGGTCCCAAGCGCAACCCTCCCCTAATCCAATCAGCAGTGCTAGTTGCAGATCTGAGTCGTTTATGGCCGTTTAATTGATTTAGCATATGAGTACAAAGTTCCTTTAACTGCTGAGGCCAGTTATAGATGAGTCACTAGAGTGTACAACAAATGACAGTATTGAATATAGATAGCCCTGGTGTCTGTACTTATAACAGGAATTGGAAACACATCTTTTTAAGAGTTAAATTACAAGAAAAGGCGACAGAATTAAAGTATACTGCAAAGTTTCCCTTTTATTACACATAATTTAATTTTTCTATATAACATTTTACAGTACAGTCTCAAAGTCCATTTAAAATACAAAATAATGATCAATACATATTTATAACACTGAACTATTGATCATAAAATAACATTACTTATTTAGAATATCTGAAACAAAATATAAATATTATATAAAAAACAAATATTAGTTTTGTCAAAAGTTAGTGTACACAAGTGTATATATTAGGTACAAAGAATTAAAACTCAAGTATATGGTTGGGGCTAGTAGGAAGTATGTATCATGTAAGGTATTTAATATGATATGACCAAACTATAGTTCTAATGAATGTGTGTTTTGTAAAAAACAAAAATCTATGTATATAAAAAAAATCTAAAATCTTAAACCCCCTTTAGTAAATGTGTGCAGCTATGTGTGTGGTAAATAGTAATATTGATGATATTGATAGTTATAGGTCCCCCCCCCAAAAAAAAAAAGGCTGTGTAAGTCTAACAAAATACCATCTTGCTAATGTGTATAATTTTTTTTGTTTCCTTGTGGTAAATCTGTACAAATTAAACTAGAGGTGTTAATTATATATAAGCTAGAGATAAAAAGCATACACAGAGGTCATATTTGTATAACTATTTTTCTATTTATTTCAGTCAAGGTCTCCAATACTTTACATCATTTATACATTATTCACTTATAATGCTTAACATATGTATCTGTCATCTGCTTATTTTAAACAGCTTTAGTTTTGTGTTTTTACATAATTTCTTTTGTCTCATATAATTACTAAACACACTTTGTTGTGATCCTAAATAAAAATATATTTTTTTTGTTTGTTTTTCCAAAAAATTATTTGTGTTTAAACTCATATGGGTCTATTAGCTGAAAACAAAATGTATGCTTACATGATACATTTCTTTCTTTCCGGATATGGAGAGTCCACAACGTCATTCAATTACTAGTGGGAATATCACTCTTGGCCAGCAGGAGGAGGCAAAGAGCACCACAGCAAAACTGTTAGGTGTCACTCCCCTACCCATAATCCCCAGGCATTCGATCGAAGGGAAATGGTAAAAGAATAACACAAAGGTAGAGGTGCCTGAGGTTTAGTAAAAAATAACTGTCTTAATAAAGGGTGGGGTCATGGACTCTCCATATCCCGAAAGAAAGAAATTTATCAGGTAAGCATAAAATTTGTTTTCTTTCCTAAGATATGGAGAGTCCACAACGTCATTCAATTACTAGTGGGAACCAATACCCAAGCTAGAGGACACAGAATGAACAGGGAGGGAGAACAAGACAGGCAGACCTAAACAGAAGGCACCACCGCTTGAAGAACCTTTCTCCCAAAAGAGGCCTCAGCCGAGGCAAAAGTATCAAATTTGGGAAATTTGGAAAAAGTATGCAGAAAGGACCAAGTTGCAGCCTTGCAAAGCTGTTCCACATAAGCTTTATCTTTGAAAGCCCAAGAAGATGAGACAGCCCTAGTGAAATGATCTGTAATTCTCTCAGGAGGCTGCTGTCCAGCAGTCTCATAAGCAAAACAAATTATACTTCTTAACCAGAGGGAAAGAAAAGTAGAAGTAGCCTTCTGACCCTTACGCTTTCCTGAGAAACAAACAAACAGAGCAGAAGACTGGCAAAAATCCTTTCCTGATTAATATTTCTATCCAAAACCACTTTAGGAAGAAACTCCAATTTAGTAGGAAGAGCCGCCTTATCCGCATGAAAGATAAGGTAAGGCGATTCACACTGCAAAGCCGAGAGTTCAGAAACTCTCCGAGCAGAAGAGATAGCAATAAGAAACAAAACCTTCCAAGATAGGAACTTACTATCTATGGAATGCATTGGCTCAAATACAGCCTGCTGCAAAACTTTAAGAACAAGATTAAGGCTCTAAGGATGAGCAACAGGTTTAAACACAGGTCTGATTCTGACCCGGGCCTGACAAAAAGATTTAACATCTGGCACATCTGCCAGACCCTTGTGTAACAAAATAGATAATGCAGAAATCTGACCTTTCAGAGAACTGACAACCCTTTCTCAAGACGTTCCTGGAGAAAAGACAACATTCTAGGAATCCTGACCCTACTCCAAGAGTAGTCCTTAAACTCACACCAATAAAGGTATTTATGCCATATCTTATGGTAAAATTTATGAGTAACAGGCTTGCAAGCCTGGATCATGGTCTCAATGACCGAATCAGAAAATCCACGCTTAGACAGAACTAAGCGTTCAATCTCCAAGCAGTCAGCTTCAGAGAAACGAGATTTGGATGGAGGAATGGACCCTGAGTTAGAAGGTCCTTCCTTAGAGGCAACCTCCAAGGCGGCAGAGAAGACATCTTCACTAGGTCTGCATACCAGATCCGGCGAGACCATGTAGGAGCTATTAGAATTACCAATGCTCTCTCTTGTTTGATATGAGCAATGACTCGTGAAAGGAGCGCAAACGGAGGAAACAGGTATGCTAGACCAAAATCCCAAGGAACCGCCAGAGCATCTTTCAGAGCTGCCTGAGGATCTCTTGACCTTGAACCGTGTCTTGGAAGCTTGGCGTTCTGCCGAGATGCCATCAGATCCATCTCCGGCACCCCCCATTTGAGGGTTAACCTGGAGAACACCTCCGGATGGAGAGCCCACTCCCTGGGATGAAATGTCTGCTCAGGAAATCCGCTTCCCAGTTGTCCACTCCAGGAATGTGGATGACAAATAGACAACAATTGTGAGCTTCCGCCCACTGAATAATCCGGGCCACCTCCTTCATGGCTAAGGAACTCTGAGTTCCTCCCTGGTGGTTGATGTAAGCCACTGAGGTGATGTTGTCTGACGACTGAAACCTGATAAACCAGGCTAAGGACAATTAAAGCCAAGCCATCAGAGCATTGTTAATCACTCCAAGATGTTTATGGGGAGAGCAGACTCCTCCCGAGTCCATAGTCCCTGCACATTTAACAAGTCCAAGACTGCTCCCCAGCCTAGCAGGCTGGCGTCCGTGGTCACAATCACCTAGGAAGGTCTCAGAAAGCATGTGCCCTGAGACAGATGGCCTTGAGAAAGTCACCACGGGAGAGTCTCTTGACAAATGGTCTAGATCTATCCTCTGAGACAGATCCGAATTGTCTCCGTTCCATTATCAAATGGAGTCGAGCAAAGGGAATGATGTCCATGGAAGCAACCATTAGACCAATTACCTCCATACATTGAGCCACTGATGGCCGAACAGTAGACTGAAGAGTGAGGAAAGAGGAGAGAATTTGTGATTTTCTGACCTCCGTCAGAAATTTTTTCATAGATAGGGAATCTATAATGGTCCCTAAGAAAACCACCCTTGTAGCTGGAACAAGGGAACTCTTTTCCAGATTCACTTTCCAACCGTGGGAACGTAGAAAAGACAACAAAATCTCTGTATGAGAGTTTGCTTGTTGAAAAGATGGTGACTGAACCAATATGTCATCTAGGTATGGTGCCACTGCAATTCCCTGAGACCTGATCACTTCCAAGAGAGCCCCCAGAACCTTTGAGAAAATTCTGGGAGCTGTGGCAAGGCCAAACGGAAGAGCCACAAACTAAAAGTGTTTGTCTAGAAAGGCGAGTCTCAGGAATTTGTGATGATCCCTGTGGATGGTAACATGAAGATACACGTCCTTGTAGAGGCACTTTAGGTCTAAAATGGGTAGAAAAGTTCCTTCTTTTTTGAGAACCACAAACAGATTTTAATAGAATCCTAGACCCTGTTCCCTTTCTGGAACTGGAACAATCACTCCCAGGGAGGAAGGGTCCTGAACGCAGTTCAAGAATGCCTCTATTTTTACCTGGTCTGCAGATAATCTTGAGAGGTGGAATCTGCCCCTGGGAGGAAAAGTTTTGAATTCTATTTTGTAACCCTGAGATACTATGTCCACAGCCCAAGGACCTGGGACACCTCATCTCCACGCTTGACAAAACAGGGAAAGTCTGCCCCCCACTTGATCCAAACCCGGACCGGGGGCCGACCCTTCATGCTGACTTAGACTCAGCTGAGGGTTTCTTTGATTGCTTCCCCTTATTCCAAGACTGATTGGGCTTCCAAGAAGATTTGGACTGCTCCTGCTTGGAAGAGGGAGAGGAAGACTTTTGACCTTTGAAGTTATGAAAAGAACAAAAATTACTTTGACGTCCTTTAAATCTGTTCTTATTGTCTTGCGGTAGAAAAGACCCTTTTCCACCCATAATATCAGAAATTATTTCTGCCAGACCAGGTCCGAACAAGGTCTTCCCCTTGTAAGGAAGCGCCAGAAGCTTGGACTTAGAGGTAACATCAGCTGACCAAAATTTTTGCCACAATGCCCTGTGGGCTAGGACAGTGAAGCCAGACATCTTGGCTCCCAGTCTAATAACTTGCATGTTAGCATCAGAAATAAAGGAATTGGCTAGTTTGAGAGCCTTAATCCTATCTTGTATCTCCTCCAACAGAGTCTCTACTAAAATTGATTCAGACAGACGTCGCACCAATAAGATGCCGCACTTGCTACTGTGGCAATACAAACTGCAGGTTGCCATTGAAGACCTTGTTGAACATACATCTTCAAATAAGCCTCCAGCTTTTTGTCCATGGGATCCTTAAAGGAGCAGCTGTCTTCTATAGAGATCATAGTTCTCTTAGCCAGAGTAGAAATAGCCCCTTTTACTTTAGGCACCTTGCGCCAAGAATCTTTAATGGAGTCAGAAACATGAAAAATCTTTTTAAATATGGGAGATGGGGAGAAAGGAATCCCTGGCTTCTCCCATTCCTGTGAAATAATCTTCATCACACGGTCTGGGACAGGAAAAACTTCCACAGAGAAAGGAAAGTCATAGTATTTATTAAGTTTACTAGACTTCTTAGGGTTGACAACGACAGAAGTATCGGAGTCGTCCAAAGTAGCCAATACCTCCTTTAACAGTACACAAAGGCGTTCAAGCTTAAATCTGAAGTTTACTTCTTCAGTATCAGATGAAAGAATAATACTATTCGAATCTGAAATTTCACCCTCAGAGGCTACCGGTGTATCCTCCTCATCAAACTTATGAGGGAGGGCAACCTGCGTAGCAGTAGGTGGAACAGAAACCTTACTATCTGAATGTCTAATTTTCCTCTTGCGTTTTCCCAGCATAGGAAAAGCAGCTAATGCTGCAGATACCGCAGAAGATACCTGTGCAGCAAAATCTGCAGGCAAATAAACCAGGAGGCTGAGAGGAACTGCAGGGCACTGTATGTGACGCCATAGAGGCTTGGGACGTGAGAGGAGAAATCTGTGGCATTGCCTGAACAGCATCATCCTGAGAGACATTGGGATCAGAGGGCAACAATGTATCTTTAAATTGAAGTGTTCTAGCTAAGCATGCAGCACAGAATTGCATAGGCAAAACAATTTGTGCCTCTAGGCATAACAAGCATTTGTCAAAAAACACAGAGGCCCCAATTTATCAAAGTTCTTGTGGACCTGATCCGACACTGCGGATCAGGTCCGCAAGACGCTCTCCGCATTTAACATTGCACCAGCAGCTCACAAGAGCTGCTGGTGCAACTCCGGCCCCTGCTGACTCGCGGCCAATCGGCTGCCAGCAGGGAGGTGTCAATCAACCCGATCGGATTCGATCGGGTTGAATTCCGGCGATTCCTGTCCGCCTGCTCAGAGCAGGCAGACAGGGTTATGGAGCAGCGGTCTTTAGCGGTCTGAAGACTCGCCAGAAACACGGCCCTTCAAGCTCCGTACGGAGCTTGATAAATATGGGCCAGAGTCTTGGTCCATGTCCATAATACTAAATAACAAATTCCCCAAATTGTAGAAATTTTTTAAATACACTGTCACTTTAAGAATTGTTATCTTTTTTTTTTAAATCAACCTTTATTGAGCAAAAATAGCAAGTGTACAATTAAAAGAAGTAGCATATTGTAAACAAAATACAGTTTGTCGTTATTGACATTGAACTTTCTTTTTTAGAGGGTTAAGTACTTGTAAATGTCCTTTATACATTGTAACACAAATATTGATATGGGATAATTTTGGGTTCATCACTGCGGGCCCTGATATTTTCAGCGTCCATAGTTATGTTAGTTTTGATCCCCCATAGAGCTTGATTGTTTCTATTTTTTTCTTTCTTATTTGTAAACAAATAAAACTGTAAATAATAAACAATTCATTCCATGTAACAAACAATATATAATAGTAAGTACTGATCCTGAGCTATACAAATTAGTAAACGCTGAGTAACCTTCTGTGGTGAGACTTATGTAAAAGATAGGGTGGGGGGAAAACCCCCAGATCTTTTGTCAGAGTATAATTTTATAGTAGATGTGTAGTGGCCTATTGTTTGGTATGGTGGGTAAAGAAATTAGAGCCGGAGGTAACTTTAATAATTTGGCTGCCAGAAGTCTCTAAAATGATTGTATAGTAAATCGACACTGAAGAGACTGAAATTCAATGACGCCGCTCCGCTCCATGAATATCCGACAGCAGAGAGAAGTCACATGACCGTCAGAGAGAGGAAACTACGCAGCAAGTAAAAGGCGCGCGTTTCCTTCTGCCTACAACATAAGATGCAAGTAGCTGCAGCTGGTTTCAAACTCAAGCAGTTTGTCAGACATAAGCCACACACATACTAATAAAGTATTTCAACAAAATTAGCCCAAAGAGGAAAAACGTCCCAATAAAGGGAAGATTAACCCCTAGTCTCAACATACATAATGTGCCTGCCCACTGCCAAAGAAAATCCTGTATAAAGGATTTTTAAAATGTCCCCATCTACTGCATATGACATATTCTTCTGAAGTGCAAGTCTCCAAGACCTAGAAGACAAAAGCACTTACCTGCAGTCTAGCTATCCAGCAGGAAGACAGCTCACAAGGCGTGAAAGGACACATTATCCTTACAGAGACCTGTAGAAAAAGAAAGAATAGAGTAACCAATTCTGGCTTTCTGTACCATGTGTTGGGAAACAAAGCAAGGACTACTTCACAATTTCCTAACTGCTTTAAAGCCACCACTACTTAACTGAATAGACTGACATGGACACAGCTAAACCCAAATCCGTGCTTGCAGGGAAATAGTACCTGAAAAAAGAATTCATTTCTTCAGACACCAAACTTGCCCTCCTCCATTGACAGAGGCAAAGAGCATGACTGGGGATTATGGGTAGGGAAGTGACACTTAACAGATTTGCTGTGGTGCTCTTAGCCTCCTCCTGCTGGCCAGGAGTGATATCTCCACTAGTAATGGAATGGCATTGTGGACTCTCCATATCTTAGGAAAGAAAAGCAAGTTGGTGTATCTCCGCTTTAGTCACAGCTGCCCTTGGATGAGGGTGGAGAGTGAACACATGTTCAGGGCTTTTTATTTCAAGGGCTGCAATTTTACATAGGATGCCCAGCGATGGTGGAAATAAACATTATTGTAGTAATGAGCCCTCTACATCAAGCTGTTCTGATGTCATGTACAAAAGAAATTATAGGAATTAACTGTGTGTATGAGATGGATATTCTGTTTAATGAGCTGTATAGCCTGGAATGACCAGGAATTGTCACTTTCTTTGTTCCAGGACTGAGGAAAAGACTCCAAGAAGTGAGAGAGAATGATTTACATACAGAAATTATTAGATATATAACACTTTTTGTAGGTTTTAGGCTATTTGGTGTAGGGTTCTACTAGTAGGGTAGCTACCTCAGCTATGTTTTCCTGGAGAGTTATATGTTACACATGCTGCAGGATGTACAGAGAGGAACATTAATTGTGTCCCTGGACAGCATTATTCCCGTTTCACCCTGCAGCATGTATAATTCATAAATATCTTAGAAAGACATGGCTGAAGTGGCAGCTCTATCTACTACTCATGTATTAAAGGGACATTCCAGTCAAAATATAAATGCACATAGATGAATTACATCTTTGAATAGAAACATATTTGCAATATACATGTATTGTCAAAAATGCTTCTAGTAAAAGTTATCACTGCTTTAGTGTTAACATTTTTCTGTGCACGTGCATGTGAAGCATAGCTAGATATTCTCAGTGCACCGGCATTTTAAATACTGCAGCTGCTCAGAGCACCAGTGGGGCCTGTATCATGTTGGCAATTAACAAATTGAGTCATTAGCAAATGGTACATGCACCTTAGGCTCTCTAAACAATGCTGGTGCATGGCGCATACTTAAATACACTTTTGAAACAGTTATAGCTTTTATTAGATGCATTTTTGCTAATAAATGTATGTTACAAAAATGCTTCTATTCAAAACTTTAGTGCATCCAATTTTGGTTGGAATGTCCCTTTAAATAGTTTATTTCTTAGTTTGTTTAATGCATCTGAGTCATTATGTATCCCTACTTGTGTACCCAGTTCTGCATAATTTGGTGGCACTTTACAATCAAATACAAACACTATTTAAAAAAAAAACAAACAAAAAAAAAAACTTCTTACCAGATGACGGTGGTGTTGATCTTCTAGAGCTAGGTACCACATCACCCAGACTGGAGGAAGAGTTGCCCCCTGATTTACTGATAGAGGAACATAATGTTATGTTATATATTATATTACACACTTGGAATCGGCATACTGCATACACTTCTCACTCACGAAATACAGACTGTACTACTGGGAATGTGATAGTTTTCTTAAATAGATTCTATCCAAACACAGACATATTTAATCAGACTTTGAAAATTAATTATGGACTTTATGTCCGGAATACGGCTCTCTCAACATGCCTAATGAAAACTACAATAAGCTGTCTATAAAATCAGCCCCCTCCATCTACATTGCTTCAACATTCATTTATAATTGTTTCTTCTCTTTTACTAAAATACCCATTTGCAAAAGTTTAGCACCAAATATTTAAACGCACCATTTTGTTTTAATGCAAATTACCCCCCCCCCAACAATTTAACGTTAGTCAATTTACATTTAAATACAAAATCTCATTAAATCAGCCCTTTTAATGCAAGTCTATAAAAATCTAAAATCAAATTAAAATAAAAGAAATTTAACATCTAAGTGTTGATTCATAAAAAAGCACTGTTTTAATGCAATTCCAACATAATTCACTTTCAAATTTAAATAATTTCTCTAATTAGAATTATTTTTTGCCTATATAGAATGTTACCAAATTAATTCCAGCTCAATACCCACATTTTAATTTATCTCTTCTTACTCAACTGTTGGTTGATATTTTTATAATAATATAATCTATAATATAAAGGGACGCAATGTACTGAGTGTGTAACCTGCTGCTAATTTTGAAAATAAAATATTAATAGAAACTCTGACAAAGTACTAACATTATCTGCCTAATTTAATTATTCAATTATCACTCGTATGTACTAGCTGATCTTAAAATATTAACTTGAATAGACGTGAAACTATTAGCAGCAATTTTACTACATATATATATATATTCAAAATAATGTAAAATAAAAAAAGAATCATTGATTGATAAGTGATATGACATTTCAAGGTTCCTAAATGTTAAAAGGACATACAAGTTTGTAATTTTCGGCTGCTCATTAAAAACAAGTACTGGTATTTTTGTTTTTATGTTTTTCTTAGTTTTTTATTTTTAGGAAAAAGAGATTAATTTTTACAATGTTTGAAATCAGCCATTATGAATGCATGACAGACAAATCAGCACAACCCTTTTAACCCAATGGATGTTTGTGACTAAGCACTTATATATTTTACCTTGTGTAGAACTTTCCTTGTTTTGCCTTTTGTTCATGTTGTACCCTCATGTTCTCTAGTTTCACAGGACTAGGGATAAATCCAAGTTCACAGCCTTCTTTAACCAGCCGGCCTATCCACCAGTCATTGTTAAATTTCTTAAAAATAAATATATATCAGGTTTATATTTTTTCTTCATCTCATCAAATGTTCTGTTCCTGAGAACAAATAAACTCTACAGAATGGTTCTATTTATAAAAAAACAACAACAAAAAACCCCTCTAAAATACAAGCAATATTGCTGAAATAAAAAGCAATAGTTTAGGTCAGGCAACAGTTTCATAATATTAGGTTGTTGCACATACAAGCCAGTTGCTACATAAAAGGTTTTTGGAACTCTACTCAATTAGCTTTCTAAGAGTTTTTTCTGATTGAGGAATACTGGGTGTTATAAAAAATTGGGCCTATACACAATGTAATATCATGTTTGATGCTGTTCCAACTGCCCAGCTCAGCTTTTAAGTAATATAGTCTTTTGTAGGGGTGTCTAGTCTTTCCATTTGTGGGGCCATGTTGCTTGAGCTGGTAAACTAGTGAATACATCTAGGTAAATATCCCAGTTCTTCTAGATAGATGTCTTTCGTACTTAACGGTCTTTTTTTTTTTAATCAGAACAGACTTACTGCTTTAAAAAGTCATGAAAGACCTGGCTTAAATGGAGCTTTTTGGACCAAGCATTATTGATATAGTAATTTTATAATATACTATAATTTACAAAAATCCCTCCTTTCATAAGTACTTAGCTCTGAAATCTCCTACTTTTCCATACCCTTGGAGGTTACGGACACACTGATTTGTATCTATGCCAGAGATCTCCACCCTCTTTCATTTTGTTGGATTGTAAAACTTTAGGAGCTTTGCCTACTCTCTTTGCCGGAAACGTCTTACAGATTGCTCTGATACCCACCATGTTAACTAGCCAAACTGCTGTACAGAACTGACTCCATATTCCTGTCACCTGCTGATACACTCAAGACACTGTGAATTTAGTATTATTAGGCCCAACATCATTTTTTATATCTTTTTAATGCCTTTGTTATACGGGAAACATAGATCAATAATTATCATCTAGATACACCTAAAGTATGTGCACTTTTTCTTTACTATGGTACACACAAACATGCACACACAATTCCAACATATATATCAATTGCATCCTCACAAAGTGCAGCTTCTTCTCTGGGTTGGTAGGAATTAAGGTGTTAAGTTTTTTATTTAGTTTATTTAATGAGAAGAGAGGAAGCTTTCATCCAAATGCTATAGAATAATACAAAGGAAAAGTATACTCCTGCTCATAAGTGCACCCTCTATGTAATATTTGTTCAACAACCATGTCCTACAGATAACTTAGTGTCTGGGTGTTATTTCTATTACAAGACAGACTTTACATTTCTAGATGTGCATGTGACACACTTAGAGATAAATTCATGAGAGTATTCCAAGTGTTTTGGCTAAATTATTACACAATAAAAGAGTTGCACAAGATTTGGTCAAGTAGTTGTTTCTTACTTCTTTGACATGCAAAAAATCTTTAGCCTCAAATGAAATGGCCATGCCTGGAACAGGAACCTCGTCATCATGAGCTGCGCTGTACCCAACATTTGTCCGAACAGCAAATGCAACAGGTTTAACCTAGAAAATAAAGCATAAACATTTTAAAACAAATGACCAAATTTGCCATATTTACGGTAACAATAATAGTTGTAATGTTAGAAATATACAAGTAGAATTCAAATAATGGCCAAAATCCATATACTATATCTTATACAGACAAAAAAATAACCAATACTTAAGAGGATTTTTAAAGGGGTATGCCCTTGGTCTGCAAAACAATGCAACGTTTTTATTATTAAACTGACAGAGGTAAATTACAATTTATATTGAAGTTAGCTATTTTGTAACATAGTGATTAAATACTGATGTATTATGTATATAAAAAAATCCCTTTATACTTAGTTGATTATCTTTACTCTTTTATCAAAATATTTGCTAAACACAACACTCATAATTCAAATCATACCCACTCTGTCACTTAGCGTATATATCACTTCCCACTCACACATTACTAACAAAAAAATTTGTATACATTAACACCTATAACAATCTTATTTATATTCCTCTTATTACATAAAATAAAATGGTTAAACATAAAACAAAAGCTCTAATCCATCAAGACCTACAAACAACACACTAAATGATTTATTGTTTACGGATAGATTACGAGTTTTGCGGTAACAGGGGTACGGTGCTAACTTGCAGTTTATTATCACCGCTCGCTTACCTGCAGCGCTGGTATTACGGGTTTTTAGCAACCCGGCGTTAACAGGCAAGTAGTGAGCGTAGAGCAAAATTGAGCTCCACACTGCACTCCAATACCAGTGCTGCTTAAGTGAGCGGTGAGCTGGTTGTACATGCTCGTTCACAATTTCCCCATAGGAATCAATGGGGAGAGCCGGCTGAGAAAAAGTCTAACACCTGCCAAAAAGCAGCCCCATTGATTCCTATGGGGAAACACATTTTATGTTTACACCTAACACCCTAGCATGAACCCCGAGTCTAAACACCCCTAATCTTATACCTATTAACCCCTAAACTGCTGCTCCCAACATCGCTGACACCTACATTATATTTATTAACCCCTAATCTCAAGTCCCCAATGTTGCTGCAACCTACCTACACTTATTGACCCCTAATCTGCTGCCCCCAACGTTGCTACCACTATAATAAACATATTAACTTCTAAATCGCCACCCGCCCGCCTTGCAAACATTAGTTAAATATTATTAACCCCTAATCTGCCGTCCCTAACATCGCCGCCACCTACCTACATTTATTAACCACTAATCTGCCGCCCCCAAAGTCGCCGCCACTATACTAAATGTATTAACTCCTAAACCTAAGTCTAACCCTAACCCTAACAACCCCTAACTTAAATATAATTACAATAAATCTAAATAAAAATTAATATTATTACCTAAATGATTCCTATTTAAAACTAAATACTTACCTATAAAATGAACCCTAAGATAGCTACAATATAACTAATGGTTACATTGTATCTAGTTTAGGGTTTATTTTTATTTTACAGGCAAGTTTGTATTTATTTTAACTAGGTAGAATAGTTATTAAATAGTTATTAACTATTTAATAACTACCTAGCTAAAATAAATACAAAAATAAAACCTAACCTAAATTACAATAACACCTAACCTAACCCTACAATTAAATAAATTAACTAAATTAAAAACAATTAAATAAATTAAATTAAATTAGCTAAAGTAAAAAAAAAACACTAAATTACAGAAAATAATAAACAAATTACAAGATATTTAAACTAATTACACCTAATCTAATAGCCCTATCAAAATAAATCCCCCCCCAAAATAAAAAAACCCTAGCCTAAACTAAACTATCAATAGCCCTTAAAAGGGCCTTTTGCGGGGCATTGCCCCAAAGTAATCAGCTCTTTTACTTGTAAAAAAAAATACAAACAACCCCCACAACAGTAAAAGTAAAACCCACCACTCACACAACCAACCCCCCAAATAAAATACTATCTAAAAAAAACGAATCTCCCCATTGCCCTGAAAAGGGCATTTGTATGGGCATTGCCCTTAAAAGGGCAGTTAGCTCTTTTGCGGCCCAAAACCTAATCTAAAAAATAAAACCCACCCAATACACCCTTAAAAAACCTAACACTAACCCCCTGTTCCAATCAGCCAATAGAATGCGAGCTCAATCCTATTGGCTGATTGGATCAGCCAATAGGATTAAAGTTCAATCCTATTGGCTGATTGCATCAGCCAATAGGATTTTTTCAACCTTAATTCCAATCGGAATCTAAGGGACGCCATCTTGGATGATGTCACTTAAAGGAACCTTCATTCTGCAAGAAGACGTTGTTTGAAGAGAATGCTCCGCGTCGGATGTCTTGAAGATGGAGCCGCTCCGCGTCGGAAGGATGAAGATAGAAGATGCCGTCTGAGTGAAGACTTCTGCCCGTCTGGAGGACCACTTCTACCCATCTTGAGGACCACTTCTGCCGGCTTCGTTGAGGACATCTTGCCGCTTGGATGAAGACTTCTCCCGGTAAGTGGATCTTCGGGAGTTACTGTTAGGATTTTTTAAGGGTGTATTGGGTGGGTTTTATTTATAGGATAGGGCTTTGGGCAGCAATAGAGCTAAATGCCCTTTTAAGGGCAATGCCCATCCAAATGCCCTTTTCAGGGCAATAGTGAGCTTAGTTTTTTTTTAGTTAGGGTTTTATTTGGGGGGCTGGTTGTGTGGGTGGTGGGTTTTACTGTTGAGGGGGTTGTTTGTATTTCTTTTTCAGGTAAAAGAGCCGATTTCTTTGGGGCAATGCCCAGCAAAAGTCCCTTTTAAGGGCTATTGATAGTTAGTTTAGGCTAGGGTTTTTTTTCATTTTTTTTGGGGGGGGCTTTTTTTATTTTGATAGGGCTCTTAGATTAGGTGTAATTAGTTTAAATATCTTGTAATTTGTTTTTTATTTTCTGTAATTTAGTGTTTGTTTGTTTTTGTAATTTAGCTAATTGTATTTCATTTATTTAATTGTATTTAATTTAGGTAAGTTATTTAATCGTAGTGAAGTGTTAGGTGTTAGTGTAACTTAGGTTAGGTTTTATTTTACAGGTAAATTTGTATTTATTTTAGCTAGGTAGTTAGTAAATAGTTAATAACTATTTAGTAACTATTCTACCTAGTTAAAATAAATACAAACTTGCCTGTAAAATAAAAATAAACCCTAAGTTAGATACAATGTAACTATTAGTTATATTGTAGCTAGTTTAGGGTTTATTTTATAGGTAAGTATTTAGTTTCAAATAAGAATAATTTAGGTAATGATAGGAATTTTATTTAGATTTATTTACATTATATTTAAGTTAGTGGGTGTTAGGGTTAGACTTAGGGTTTAATAAATTTAGAATAGTGGCGGCTACGTTGGGGATGGCAGATTAGGGGGTTAATAAATGTAGGTAGGTGGCGGCGATGTTAGGGGCAGCAGATTAGGGGTTAATAAGTATAATGTAGGTATCAGCGATGTCCGGAGCAGCAGATTAGGGGTTAAGAATATTTAACTAGTGTTTGCGAAGCGGGAGTGCAGCGGTTCAGGGGTTAATATGTTTATTCTAGTGGGGGCGATGTCCGGAGCGGCAGATTAGGGGTTAATAATTTAATTTTAGTGTTTGCGATGCGGGAGGGCCTCAGTTTAGGGGTTAATAGGTAGTTTATGGGTGTTAGTGTACTTTTTAGCACTTTAGTTATGAGTTTTATGCTACAGCTTTGTAGCGTAAAACTCATAACTACTGACTTTAGATTGCGTTAGGAATCTTGGCGGTAGAGGGTGTACCGCTCACTTTTTGGCCTCCCAGGACAAACTCATAATACCGGCACTATGCAAGTCCTATTGAAAAAAGCCTTTACGAAATTTACGTAAGTTGCTTTATGGTAAGGCCAAAAAAGTGTGCGGTGCCCCTAAACCTGCAAGACTCATAATACCAGCGGGCGTAAAAAAGCAGCGTTAGTACTTGATAACGCTGCTTTTTTACCTTAACGCAAAACTCGTAATCTAGCCGTTAGTTAGTACATGGGTTCCATTGACTGATAAAAAAAATTAGTCAACCAAAACATTCAAATTAAATGTTAATAATTAGTCACATTTTATATACACTGGAAGTTTTTTTCCAATGCACATTTGTTTAAAAAAAACACGTCTAAGGAAAGTTTAAAAATAACTTTTCACGTGCACGTACCACCAACGCATGGAATTAGGCCCATGCACTCAGATCTGATAGTTTTGCATACATGCTCAGATAACGTGATACTTTTTCCCACAAGTATTTTTTTCTAAGACATTTATATTGCAAGAATTACATTTTCTAATGATAGCTCAAATTTCATTCACTTACATTCTGTCTGTAAGTAGCATATATTAATGATTAACTCCCCTTGCTGCCATTACATATAGCAAACATTGATTAACCTCTTGGTGACCAGTAACACAGTGCAGTTATGTAACCTCTATGCAGAGTAAATGCTCGCTTCTCTCCTTACATTACTATTCGCTGCTAGCGATTTACCCACACACAGTGTTTTTATCATTAAAAGTGAAAGCACCTAATGTGGGATCTAGAAGGGGAGAACAGATGCCGAGTGCTGTGCCAAGGTGTTTATTAAAGCTACTGAGGAGGTACACTTCATAAGGGCTGGCTCCCAACACACACAAATAACTAAACCTGTCTATCCTTCCCTTTCTTTTGTGAATGTGAGAAATCAGCAAACCTAAAGGGATATTCCGGACAAAATTTAAAGGCACAAAGATGAATTACATCTTTAAATAGAAACATATTAGCAATATACATGTATTGGCAGAAATGCTTCTAGTTAGTGTTAGCATTTTTTTGTGTACGTGCATGTGAAGCATAGCTAGATATTCTCAGTGCACCAGCATTGTATTATGTCAGCAATTATAAATTGAGTCATTACCAGATGATACAAACACTTTTGAAACAGCTATAGCTTTTATTAGAAGCATTTCTGCTAATAAATACATATTACAAACATTATTCTATTCAAAACTGAAATGCATCCATGTGGATTCCAATTTTGGCTGGAATGTCCCTTTAAGTGTGCATGCAAAGGGGCATTCTTAGTGCAGGTTTAAGGGACATGAAACCCCCAAATTCTCTTTCATGATTCATATAGGAGCATACAATTTTAATACAACTGTCTAATTTAATTTATTTTTTTGCCTAATTTTTATTGTATCTTTTATTGAAGGAGCAGCAATGCACTACTGGGAGCTAGCTGAACACATCACATGAGCCAATGAAAAGGCATATATGTGCCGCCACCAATCAGCAGAAGTGCATTGCTGCTCCTGAGCCCACCTAGGTATACAAAGGATACCAAGAGAACAAAGCGAATTAGTTAATTAAAATGACATGCTCTATCATGAAAGTTTCATTTTGACTCTACTGTCCCTTTGAAGTAGATTTACATTGTGGTAGAGACCTTTGTTGTGTGTGTGTTTATATATTGCAAGTTCCCACGGGAATAGGGCCCTCAATTCCTCCTGTATGTGTTTCTAAATGTTGTCCTGTATCTTACAAGTTTTATATTATTGTTTTATTTAAATGAATTGTATTCATGGACAGCGCAGCTGCGGAAAATGTTGGTGCTTCATAAATAAAGTATAATAATAATAATTATATATAAATATATAGTTATTAAAATGTAAAATAAGTGCCTCAATTTCTCATGACACAAAAACATCTACAGTAATACAGATATGACCCATTTTAAAACAGAACATTTCATGACATGCAGTTTAAAAACATGATCATCCCTACCAAATTAGGAAATTCTGAACTGTTAGACTGCAGTGGTGAATGGAGGAATCTGCTATTGTAGATTGCACTGCACAAGCAAACATGCTGTGAGTGAATAGCAACTGAAATACAGCACAAGATATATACACATTTATGTGTAGCACATTAGTTTACAGTACTATATTATACATTAGGGTTATGTACATTATCACATTCAAATTTTGCTTCTAATACATTATTGTGCTTTTAGAAGAAATAAACATTTAAACTTAGTTTTCTGTTTTACTTAAGTGTTTTAACTCCTTGCGTCAAATGGACGTCACACAGTACTTTTAACTATGTCTAACACTTTGGTGCAAGTTGTCACTGTCTGTATCGGATACTACTGTGGGTGGAGAGCTGGGATAGGAGGGGGTGGTAGGTGACCAATGTGGGTGGTGATTGTGGTTGGTGGGAGGGATGGGAGGAGTTTACCTACTCTACAGAAAAAAATTGAGGCCCGTGGAGAGTTAGGGATAGGGCCCTACACTATGGCACATACTGCTAGAGGGGGACCCTACACTACAGAAAAAATGGTTCTTGGAGGGGAGAAGGTGAGAGGGCTTCTACACTAGATAAAGAAAAAAACAATGTGCTAAACTGCAGACTGGCAGGGACCAGGTTAGGATTAGGGGGAGGGATTTTTTCCCATATCGCACAGCCCTAGTGGGAGGTGTCAGGTGGGCAGTGGTGGATCAGGGGGGTAACAGAGCAATTGTTCCCCCCAACAGCAGAGCCAGAAAAGCTGCCGTTACAATGACAGCCCGTGCAAGTGATCAGCACTCAGAGAGAGAAACGCAAGGCTCTCACTGCTCCATTTCTAAACTGAACCGTTGTGATAATTTGACATAGTATTTTCTATTAGAGGCCATTAGATGGTGCTGTTAGATTTAGTGATTCTTTGCTCCGCACTGGTATTTACTCTGTAAGAACTGGTCTGAGTGCCAACCCTGCAAGTTTCCGGCTTGACTTCACATAAAGGTGGATGAGATTCTACTTGGTTAGTGGAATTGGAATGGCTGTGCTGTTGTAAAGAGGGTTAAAGGGAGTAGTATAATTGTGATTTAACATGTTTGTGTGTTCGTGCATTTGTGTGTATGTGTGTTTATATGTGTTTTTGTATATGTGCATGTGTTTTTGTGTATATATGTGCGTGTGTGTATGTGCATGTGCATGTGTTTGTGTATATACGTGTGGGTATGTGTTTGTTTTTATGTGCATTTATGTGTATGTTTGTGTTTATGTGCATGTTTTTGTGTGTATGTATGTGTGTGTATATATATATATATATATATATATATATGTATGTCTGTATTTTGTGTATATGCACATGTGTATGTTTGTGTATATGTGTACACGTATGCACATGTGTATATGTATGTATGTGTATAGATGTGTGTATATGTGTTTGTGTATAATTGTGTGTTTTTGTGCATGTGTGTAAATATGAGTGTGTGTATATGTGTATGGCGCATGTGTGTGTATATGTGTTTATGTGTGTATGTGCATGTGTATAGATGTGTGTATATGTGTGTGTATGTGGGTATGTGTTTAAGTGTGTGTATGTGGGTATGTGTTTAAGTGAGTGTATGTGTATATATGTGTGTGCAAGTGCGTGTGTGTGTTAACAAAAGTGAGTACACCCCTCACAATTTTGTAAATATTTTATTATATATTTTCATGTGACAACACTGGAGAAATGACACTTTGCTACAATGTAAAGTAGTGAGTGTACAGCCTGTATAACAGTGTAAATTTGCTGTCCCCTTAAAATAACTCAACACACAGCCATTAAAGTCTAAACCGTTGGCAACAAAAGTGAGTTTGCAAATGTCCAAATTGGGCCCAATTAGCCATTTTCCCTCCCTGGTGTCATGTGACTCGTTAGTGTTACAAGGTCTCAGATGTGAATGGGGAGCAGGTGTGTTAAATTTGTTGTTATCGCTCTCACACTCTCTCATACTGGTCACTGGAAGTTCAACATGGCACCTCATGACAAAGAACTCTCTGAGGATCTGTAAAAAAGAATAGTTGCCCTACATAAAGATGACCTAGGCTATAAGAAGAATGCCAAGACCCTGAAACTGAGCTGCAGCACAGTGGGCAAGACTATACAGCGGTTTAAGAGGACAGGTTCCACTCAGAACAGGCCTCGCCATGGTTGACCAAAGTTGAGTGCACATGCTCAGCGTCATATCCAGATGTTGTCTTTGGGAAATAGACGTATGAGTGCTGTCCGCATTGCTGCAGAGGTTGAAGGGGTGGGGGGTCAGCCTGTCAGTGCTCAGACCATACGCCGCACACTGCATCAAACTGGTCTGTATGGCTGTCATCCCAGAAAGAAGCCTCTTCTAAAGATGAAGCACAAAAAAGCCTGCAAACAGTTTGCTGAAGACAAACAGACTAAGGACATGAATAACTGGAACCATGTCCTGTAGTCCGATGAGACCAAGATAAACTGATTTGGTTCAGATGGTGTCAAGCTTGTGTGGGGGCAGCCATGTAAGGAGTGCAAAGACAAGTGTGTCTTGCCTACAGTCAAGCATGGTGGTGGTAGTGTCATGGTCTGGGCTTGCATGAGTGCTGCTGGCACTGGGGAGCTACAGTTCATTGAGGGAACCATGAATGCCAACATGTACTGTGACATACTGATGTAAAACTTGGGCACACTTCTATTGAGATTGCATTGGAATATACTGTAGCCGTATAGTATATAGAGCCCATTTATTATTAATATATAGTCCATTTTAGAAGAAATCGAATAAAAATAATTTATGAGATATCGAAAGAGAAATTGTCACGCAAGAAAATATAATGAACCAAATACAAGATACCCAAAAACAAAAAAGGAACCTACAAATTATAATAACATCAGAACAAAATAAAATCTAAGTATTTAGAGGAGAGATTGGCATCCCTATGACATAATGCAAAGTTAAGGATAATAGTATGATTTCCAATGGTGTTTAAAATAGATGTGCTCACTGAGAACAATATATCCGCCCCCCTTAAAGGTGTGTTAAGTTTTAACTGTTGTGATTGGTTAGAAGAGGTACATAAGCAGCGGGAATATTACACTGTGTATTAAAGCCTGATGAAACGACCCTGTTTTTATAGTACCTCGTTGGAGTGGGTCATACTTTCACTCTAGCACTATAACCAATCAATTTCCAGAAACTGCAGTGTATGGGACACCTGGTTTGTCTACACTGTTGTTCTATTGCTTAATCGGACATTTGAAAGGAAGGTGTGTGAGCCCAAGGACTCGTTGATTGGCTTCAACACTCACGTGACTGCGGGAGGCTTGGTGCATGCCATTGGTTGGTCTTCCGGGCGACGGTTGAGGTCCCGGTCTGTTTCGCTAGGCACAATTTGGTGCCGCTGTGTTTGTAAGTATCCCATCTATCTGTTACCTGAGCGTGTTTGCAGTTAGTAACAATATTACCCTATGTCTGGCGCCTTCTTATCTCCAATATAGATCCGCTCATCGTACCCCAAACATTTGGAAGAGCTGCCGTTTATTGGACTCCATTGGACTCTATATCCGATATTTGCTTCCGTGAGCGCACCTTTACAGGGAGTTTTTTAAACCCTGATACCTGAGTTCATTGAGGGAACCATGAATGCCAACATGTACTGTGACATACTGAAGCAGAGCATGATCCCCTCCCTTCGGAGACTGGGCCGCTGGGCAGTATTCCAATATGATAACGACCCCAAACACCCCTCCAAGACGACCACTGCCTTACTAAAGAAGCTGAGGGTAAAGGTGATGGATTGGCCAAGCATGTCTACAGACCTAAACCCTATTGAGCACCTGTGGGGCATCCTCAAACGGAAGGTGGGGGGGGGAGCAAAAGGTTACTAACATCCACCAGCCCCGTGATTTCGTCATGGAGGAGTGGAAGAGGACTTCAGTGGCAACCTGTGAAGCTCTGGTGAACTCTATGCCCAAGAGGGTTAAGGCAGTGCTGGAAAATAATGGTGGACAGTGGACACACAAAATATTGACACTTTGGGCCCAATTTGGACATTTCCACTTAGGGGTGTACTCACTTTTGTTGCTAATGGTTTTGACATTAATGGCTGGATATTTCAATAAGACAACAACCCAAAACACTGCTCAAAATCTACTCTGTCATTTATGCAGAGGAACAAGTACAATGTTCTGGAATGGCCATCCCAGTCCCCAGACCTGAATATCATTGAAAATCTGTGGGGTGATTTGAAGCGGGCTGTCCATGCTCGGCAACCATCAAACCTACCTGAACAGGAGATGTTTTGCAAGGAGGAATGGTCCAAAATACCTTTATCCAGAATCCAGACACTCATTACAGGCTATAGGAAGCATCAAGAGGCTGTTATTTCTGCTAAAGAAGGCTCTACTAAATATTGATGCAATATTTCTGTTGTGGTGCCCAAATTTATGCACCTGTCTAATTTCGTTTTGATGCATATTGCACATTTTCTGTTAATCCAATAAACCTCATTTCACTACTGAAATATTACTGTGTCCTTCAGTTATTTGAGAGATCAAAATGAAATTGCTGATCCAAACACCCAATTATTTATAAATGAAAATCAAGGAAATTGTCAGGGGTGCCTAAACTTTTGCATACAACTGTATGTGTGTGAATGTGCATATGTGTGTTTATATATATATATATATATGTATATATGTGTGTGTGTGTGTTTGTGTGTATATGTGTGAATGTTTGTGTATGTGTGTGTGTGTATATATATATATATATATATATATATATATATATATATATATATATATATATATATATATATATATATATATATCTTGTGGCAAAGCCCTTGCAGGAATAGTCACTTCAGCACGAAATATAGTATTTAGGCTGTTTTATTTTTATCAGCAGTTTTAAACATGGGGTGTACTTCCCCTTTACATCAAACATAAAACAAACAAAATCCTACCTATGCTTGCTCACCAGTCTCTTGTTTCTGCCAGTTATACATTCAGACATACAGCAAGGTATCAGTTCCTCCCTCTCTGGAGTAGCCTGCACAATGAGACACTGATTTCCTCTACAGAACTGCTTATAAAGAAGCTAAATGATTTAACCAGAATCAGCTGTGGTGAGCTGCTAACAAATTAACACTTTGTTAAAGGGGAAAACGTTACCTTTCCAATTGCCTGCTTATATACACTCCTTCCCTCACCCTGTCACACATCCCCCTCCCCAGAGCAACACCAGTGCGTGAAGCGAGTGCTGCAAGAAGCCCATGCACATGAGACAGTGTATCAGCGTTACCATGGAGCAAACCAGCTCTGTGCTTCACTACAAAAGTAAATGGTTGCAAGGACAAAAACCATCTAGTGACTCGTGAGTTTCTATCTTTGTTGGTGTGCATCCATTTTAATGGAGCATGGTCAGTGACAAGGGTGAAGCGCCTTTCCAGCAAATAATACTTTAGAGTCTCCATAGCCCATTTAATTGCTAAGCACTCTTTTTCTATAACAGCTGTTCTCAAGGCAACAATTTCATGCTTAGATATAGCACTGGATGTTCTTCCTCCACTGTGACAGTACAGCACCCAAACTGACCTCAGAGGCATCTGGCTACTGCCACGAGGACGGGATGCTCACACAATGTTGAATGAAGGTCTATAAAGGCCTCCTCTGCCTTTCTGTCCCACCTTACTGTGTCTGGACTTTTGGCTTTAATAAGGTATGTGAGAGGAGCAGCTCTGGTTTCAAAATGGAGTATGAACCTGTGGTAGTAGCCGACAATTCCCAAGAAGGCTCTAACCTGCTTCTTCCTAAGAGGCCTGGGGCAATTCTGTATAGCCCCTACCTTGTTCAATTGGGGTTTCACTAACCCCATTCCCACTACGTAACCTAAATACTTAGCCTCTGCCAATCCAATAAAACATTTGGAGGGTTTGACAGTTAACCCAGCTTTCCTAAAGGTGTCTACCACTGCCTCTACTTTCTGTAAATAAGAGTCCCAGTCTGAGCTATGGATTTTGACATCATCCAAGTACACAGCGGCATAGTGCGCATGTGGTCTTAATAATTTATCCATGAGCCTCTGAAAAGAGACCAAAGGGCATCATCTTATATTGAAATAAACCATATGAGGTTACAAAGGCAGTTTTCTCTCGGGCATGCTTAGCGAGGGGTATCTGCCAATACCCTTTTGTTAAATCCAATGTGGAAAGAAATCTGGCTATGAGATTCTTCTATCACATCTAATTCAAGCATTTTCCTAACCTCTGCTCGTACAGCCTTCCTTTTTGCCTCAGGAATCCTGTATGGTTTTAATTTAAGGGTTAATCTAGGCTCAGTAATAATATCATGGGCAATTTATTGTGCTCTGTCTGGCATAGGCGGTAAAACATCCTTATTCCTCTTCACTATTTCCTTAACTAACTATACTTGTTCAGTTGTTAGCTCTGGTGAAATAGTTACTACTTGTTCTGAGACTTGAGGCTCAGCCCCGGTATTATCTAACTGGGCTACTTATATGCTTCTCTATCCCTCCATGGCTTAAGAAGATTCATGTGGAATATTTGCACTTTCCTACGACAGTCAGGCTGATTAACTTTGTAATTCACAGGGCTTACCTTTTCTATAATTTCATAAAGTCCCTGCCAACGAGCCAAAAGCTTACTCTCAGCTGTAGGAACCAAAACCTATTTAAATTCCCTTACAGTAGCACTTTTATCATAATAACATTTTTGAGCATCCTAAGCTTCTCCCATATAGTGGTGAACCAGGGGAAAAACATGAGCCATTCGCTCCTGCATTTTCTCTATATGCTGCGCCACATTAGTACCTGGTACTCCCTGTTCCTCCCAAGTTTCCTTTAGTATGTCCAACATACCTCTCGGATGTCGACCATACAAAAGTTCAAAAGAAGAAAAACCAGTTGGGCTCTGGGGAATTTCACTGACTGCAAACAATAAGTAAAGAAGCAGTTGATCAATCCTTCTTATCTCTACTAAAAACTTTCCTTAACATCCCCTTAAAGGGACACTCTACCCAAGTTTTTTCTTTTGTAATTCAGATAGAGCATGCATATTTTAAGCAACTTTCTAATTTACTCCTATTATCAATTTTTCTTTGTTCTCTTGCTATCTTTATTTGAAAAAGAAGGAATCTAAGCTAAGGAGCCAGCCAATTTTTGGTTGAGAACATGGACAGCACTTGTTTATTAGTGAGTGAATTTATCCACCAATTAGCAAGAACAACCCAGGTTGTTCACCAAAAATGGGCCGCATCTAAAATTACATTCTTGCTTTTCAAGATACCAAAGAATTAAGAAAATTTGATAATAGGAGTAAATTAGAAAGTTGCTTAAAATTGATCTGAATCATGAAAATTTGGGTTCATTGTCCCTTTAAGTGTGCGGTTAAACCTCTCTACTAGCCCATCTGTCTGTGGGTGATATACCAAGGTTTTTAAAGCCTGTATTTTGAATAATTGTCATAACTCTTTCATGAGACAGGAAACAAAAGGAGTACCCTGGTCAGTTAAAATTTCCTTTGGTATCCCAACCCGTGAAAATACTTGTACCAATTATTTTGCTATATTTCAAGCATTAGCCTTATGTAGCGGAATGGCCTCCGGGTATCAAGTTGCATAATCGACAATAACAAGAACGTATTGGTGACCACAAGCTGATTTTTCTAATAGGCCTACCAAGTTCATCCCAATCCTATCAAATAGTACATCAATAATTGGGAGGGGTATAAGTGGAGCCCTTAACTTGGGTTTTGAGGATGACAGTTGGCACAGGAAGCACAATATCTAGCCAAAAGAACCTCCTCAGGACCCTTTCCTGAGTTTTCTCTACCCCCAGATGTCCACCCAAAAGGTGTGAATGGGTAAAATCTAACACCTTCCTAGTATGAGCCGAAGGCACAACTAGCTGTTCTATCTCTTGACCTTCCTCTGATATTACTCGGTACAGAAGGTAATTTTAACCATAAAATAGGGGTATACACTTTTTGTTTGACCTTCTACAGGTGCCCCATTAAACTCTACTGCCCTGCTCCTTGCATGGTGTAGCAAGGGATCATTAGCTTGTTCTCACCCAAAGCTACTGCTAATAATGTCAAGTTCACATGGAACATTTTCAGTAATTTCCCTTCCCTGATCTATTTCAGATTCTGTGCACTGACTGGCCACACCTTTCTTACTACTTTTTCCCTGCTCATTTAACAAAACTTCATTAAGGGCTTTATTAAATCTGTATTTACTCTTCCTGCACTCTCTTCTAGATTTACTCCTTTTGGGATTGGATGCATACAAATCCGGGTGAATGAAAAGGAAAACTTAATGTAGACTCCCATCCCCTGTTTCATCCGCTGACTCTCCCTGTTTAACAGTAACTTGAGACTGTATTAGGGTGTGAAACTCTGGAAGGTTTCTTCCTATAACCAAGGGATAGAGCAGCCTATGTACCACTACAGCAGTTATTTGTATTAATTTCCCAAGTACAGAGACACTAATAACAGCAGTAGGATAAGTAACAGTGCACCCATGAATACACAGTACCCCTATTGTCTTATTTTTTTGCAACTGTGATTGTTCCACTAAATCTCCTGACACTAGAGTTAAGGCACTGCCAGAGTCCACCAAAGCCTCTGTATCTTTTCTTATTAAAGCATACTGACACCCGGAAGGTGTGTATGCTTTCTCCCATGCCTGCTAGGCAAATAAGTCCACAAAAGTCCAATGGTTCTTCTCCTAGGGCACATTGCATTGGTTCTAGTAGGTTTGAGCATCCTGCCCTGACATGTCCTTTGGCACCACACTCAAAGCAGGTTATAGGGTTCCTCCCCAAATGATCCACTCTTGGCTAAGTGTGGTTTATCTGATAGTGATCTGCTGGTTCAGCTTCAACTTCAGTCTCGCCCTTTCTTTTCCTGGCCTCTGGGTCCTTAAAGTCTTTTGTTGTCTCAGAGAATCTGAAACAAATTTAGATGTCATAGGACAGGCTTTCTCAAGGTCCCTGGCAGCAAGGTATCTTTCCACTTGAGCCACCATAGAGAATCATATGTAGTGGGGTTTCCTTGTCCTACCCACTTGCGGAGGCCACGGGGAAGTTCTCGCAAGAATCTGTCAAGTACTAGCATTTCAACTATCTGTGCAGGACTTTGGACCTCTGGTTTAAGCCATTCTCACGCCAGATGTATTAAGTCAAACATCTGGGACCTGAGAGCTGTCCCCATGTTAAAATGCCAATCATAGAAATGCTGGGCTCTCACTGTACATGTTACACCAATTCTGGCGAGAATTTCAGTTTTTAGCCGTGTATAGTCTCCAGCAGCCTTTTCTTCCAAGTCATAATAAATCTTTTAGGCTTCACTAAGGAGAAAAGGAGCAATGATTCCTGCCCATTGCTCTCGTGGCCAGGCTTCCCGGGTAGCTATGCGTTCAAATGCCACCAAATATGCCTCCACATCATCCTCTGACATCATTTTCTGTAATCAGTCGCTTGCCCGTATCCTATTCACACCTTCTGCTTGCGCAGGTGTCCCTGAGCAGTAATATGCTGCACAACATCATAAAGCATGGTATGATACAGTTTTTGGGCATCAGCCAGAGCCCCAGTTTCTAAAGCTAAAAATCTGTTACACTCTTGCTGAGCTGCAACTGATGCTGCAGCCTGACAATTAGTTTCTTGTTGTATAGACGCTGCCTGCAACAGGGCCTTTAACTCATCCTCCATATTTATGTGGGTTTGCACCTTTAAGGCTTCCAGGGTAGTAAAGCAGGCACTAACAATCCCACTTCTGACACCACTGTGGCAAAGTCCTTGCAGGAATAGTCACTTCAGCACAAAATATAGTTTTTAGGCTGTTTTATTTTTATGAGCAGTTTTAAACATGGGGTGTACTTCCCCTTTAAATCAAACATAAAACAAACAAAATCCTACTCCTTTTTAGGAGACTAACTATACATGCAATATTCCCTTACTAACCAGTAATGGGCAGCTAAGCTGGTCCCAGTTAACAAAACAAATCAAATAAAGCAGAACAGGACAATATTTGCTCACCAGTCTCTTGTTTCTGCCAGCTATACATTCAAACATACAGCAAGGTCTCAGTCCCTCCCTCCCTGGAGTAGCCTGCACAATGAGACACTAATTTCCTCTACAGAACTGCTTATAAAGGATCCAAATGATTTAACCAGAAGCAGCTGTTGTGAGCTGCTAACAAATTAAAATAGTACAAAGGATCTATCTGAGAGTACGGGGGAGAGTGGTCAGCAGATTCTAAAAGGATCGTTCTCTGCAGGCAATCCAAGGTAAAAGTAAAAAAAAAAGAAAATGCGCTAAAAAAGCTAATATCGAAGGTAGTTCAGAATGAATGCACAACCGTGTTAAATGCAACAATTGTAACAAATTTTATATAAAATATTGACACAGAATGACACATCTAATTAGATGTACAAACAATACATAAAATATAAAATATTCCACTGGTGGAAATAAAAATCTCAGTACATTATATTAGTGCATGATATTACACACTGCTAAAAAAATCTTCAGATAAGAGTATCCTACAAAATATGTATTGCTCACAAACTAAGAACATACAAAGTCCATAGCCAATTGTGAAATAGTGTAGTCCGCTCTTTAAAAGACAAGATCCTAGAATGTTGCGGCTGTTTTTTTAAAAACTTCAGAGGGTATGTTGGCTCCGGAGGGGTTAAAGAAACATAACAGTCAATATAGTGAGATATCTGTTGGATATATGATAAAACAACTTGATCTGTACCATGAAATCTTCCGGTGAGGGGTCGCCTGATATACTTCACCACTCTACTTTACTATGAAGATGTGGCAGCACTTGATTTGCGCTCGTATCTTTGTAGCATCCGTTCCTCTCACTGTCTCAGGTGGATACAGACTGTTGCGATTTCCTCCAGGCACGGCATGGTCACCTGGGTTCAGATCTCCAATCAGGAGCTAGTACCTTAGCGTGATTTTCAAAACTCACAAGTGATATGTTTCTAATTTCGAAATCCACAAAGTATCCAATAGTACAGAGAGCTCTGTCAGATTGTGGTAATAGATTAACTTCTACACGTTTCAGTCCTTCATGGGCCTTTATCAAGATGAATCTAATGTTCACAATCTGTATCATTTTATAACAAAGTATGTGGAACTCCTCCTCATCGCAGGTGTCCATGTTTCCTTAATGATTACCTGTGTTTGTTTCTTGAGGTTCCAGTAACCATAGTGATAGTCCCTCCCATTTCACTGTGTATTTTTCTTATATTTCTTAGTTTAAAGGACCAGTCAACACAGTAGATTTGCATAATCAACAAATGCAAGATAACAAGACAATGCAATAGCACTTAGTCTGAACTTCTTGTATGCTCTTAGTTTGTGAGCAATACATATTTTGTAGGATACTCTTATCTGAAGATTTTTTTTAGCAGTGTGTAATATCATGCACTAATATAATGTACTGAGATTTTTATTTCCACCGGTGGAATATTTTTAGGAATTGTTTGTACAGTACATCAAATTAGATGTGTAATTCTGTGTCAATATTTTATATAAAATTTGTTACAATTGTTGCATTTAACACAGTTGTGCATTCATTCTGAACTACCTTCGATATTGACACTATCCTTAACTATTTCCATATTGTAGTGGTCTAGCTTAGCGCATTTTCTTTTTTTTTGACTGCTAACAAATTAAGGCCTAGATTACGAGTTTTGCGTTAGAGGCTGTGCGGTGCTAACAAGCAGATTTCTCTCACCGCTCACTTACCTGCAGCGCTGGTATTACGAGTTTTCAGAAACCCGTCATCAAGAAGTGGGCGTTGAGCAAAATTTTGCTCATTACCGCACTCCAATACAAGCGCTGCTTAAGTCAGCGATGACCTGGTCGTACGTGCTCGTGCACGATTTCCCCATACGGGGAACAGGGAGAGCCAGCTGAGAAAAAGTCTAACACCTGCAAAAAAGCAGCGTAAAACTCCTTAACACAACCCCATTAATTCCTATGGGGAAATAACATTTATGTCTACACCTAACACCCTAACATGAACCCCGAGTCTAAACACCCCTAATCTTACACTTATTAACCCCTAATCTGCCGCACCGACATCGCCGCCACCTACATTATATTATTAACCCCTAATCTGCCACTCCGGACACTGCCGCCACCTACATTATAGTTATGAACCCCTAATCTGCTGCCCCCAACATCGCCGACGCCTACATACTATTTATTAACCCCTAATCTACCGCCCCCAATGTCGCCGCAACCTACCTACATTTATTAACCTCTAATCTGCCGCCCCCAAAGTCGCCACCACTATATTAAAGTTATTAACCCCTAAACCTAAGTCTAACCCTAACCCTAACACCCCCTAACTTAAATATAATTACAATAACTCTAAATAAATATTACTATCATTAACTAAATTATTCCTATTTAAAACTAAATACTTACCTGTAAAATAAACCCTAAGCTAGCTACAATATAACTAATAGTTACATTGTAGCTATCTTAGGGTTTATTTTTATTTTACAGGCAAGTTTGTATTTATTTTAACTAGGTAGAATAGTTATTAAATAGTTATTAACTATTTAATAACTACCTAGCTAAAATAAATACAAAAGTACCTGTAAAATAAAACCTAACCTAAGTTACACTAACACCTAACACTACACTATAATTAAATAAATTAACTAAATTAAATACAATTACCTAAATTAAATTAAATTAGCTAAAGTGCAAAAACAAACACTAAATTATAGAAAATAATAAACAAATTACAGATATTTAAACTAATTACACCTAATCTAATAGCCCTATTAAAATAAAAAAGCCCCCCCCCCAAAATAAAAAAACCCTAGCCTAAACTAAACTACCAATAGCCCTTAAAATGGCCTTTTGCAGGGCATTGCCCCAGAGTAATCAGCTCTTTTACCTGTAAAAAAAAAAATACAAACAACCCCCAACAGTAAAACCCACCACACACACAACCAACCCCCAAATAAAATACTATCTAAAAAAACCTAAGCTCCCCATTGCCCTGAAAAGGGCATTTGGATGGGCATTTCCCTTAAAAGGGCAGTTAGGTCTTTTGCCGCCCAAACCCTAACCTAAAAATAAAACCCACCCAAAACACCCTTAAAAAAACCTAACACTAACCACCTGACGATCGACTTACCAGGAGAAGTCTTCATCCAAGCCGCGCCGAAGTCCTTCATCCAAGCCGGGCGAAGTGGTCTTACAGACGGGCAGAAGTCTTCATCCAGACGGCATCTTCTATCTTCATCCATCCGGCGCAGAGCGGGTCCATCTTCAAGACATTCGACGTGGAGCATCCTCTTCATACGATGATTAAAGCTGAATGAAGGTACCTTTAAGTGACGTTATCCAAGATGGCGTCCCTTAGATTCCGATTGGCTGATAGAATTCTATCAGCCAATCAGAATTAAGGTAGAAAAAATCCTATTGGCTGATCCAATCGCCGGATGGATGAAGACTTCTGCCCGTCTGGAGGACCACTTCGCCGGGCTTGGATGAAGACTTCACCCGGCTTCGTTGAGGACTTCAGCCCGGCTTGTATGAAGACTTCTCCCGGTAAGTCGATCTTCAGGGGGTTAGTGTTAGGTTTTTTTAAGGGTGTATTGGGTGGGCTTTATTTTTAGGTTAGGGACTTTGGGCTGCTATAGAGCTAACTGCCCTTTTAAGGGCAAAGCCCATCCACATGCCCTTTTCAGAGCAATGGGGAGCTTAGGTTTTTTTAGATAGTATTTTATTTGGGGGGTTGGTTGTGTGGGTGGTGGGTTTTACTGTTGGGGGGGTTGTTTGTATTTTTTTTACAGGTAAAAGAGCTGATTACTTTGGGGAAATGCCCCGCAAAAGGTCCTTTTAAGGGCTATTGGTAGTTTAGTTTAGGCTAGGGTTTTTTACTTTGGGGGGGGGGGGCTTTTTTATTTTAATAGGGCTATTAGATTAGGTGTAATTAGTTTAAATATCTGTAATTTGTTTATTATTTTCTGTAATTTAGTGGGTTTTTTTTTGTACTTTAGCTAATTTAATTTAGGTAATTGTATTTAATTTAGTTAATTTATTTAATTATAGTGTAGTGTTAAGTGTTAGTGTAACTTAGGTTAGGTTTTATTTTACAGGTACTTTTGTATTTATTTTAGCTAGGTAGTTATTCAATAGTTAATAACTATTTAATAACTATTCTACCTAGTTAAAATAAATGCAAATATAATAAAAATTTTAACCCATAATCTGCCGCTCCAGACACCGCCACCACCTACATTATATGTATTAACCCCTAATCTGCTGCCCCAACATTGCCAACACCTAATACTATTTATTAACCCCTAAGCTGCAGCCCCCAATGTCACCACAGCCTACCTACTATTATTAACCCCTAATCTGCCGCCCCCAACATCGCCGCCACTATATTAAAGTTATTAACCCCTAAACATAAGTCTAACCCTAACACCCCCTAACTTAAATATAATTACAATAAATCTAAATAAATATTACTATCATTAACTAAATTATTCCTATTTAAAACTAGATACTTACCTGTAAAATAAACCCTAAGCTAGCTACAATATAATTTATAGTTACATTGTAGCTTTCTTAGGGTTTATTTTTATTTTACAGGCAAGTTTGTATTTATTTTAACTAGGTAGAATAGTTATTAAATAGTTATTAACTATTTAATAACTACCTAGCTAAAATAAATACAAAGTACCTGTAAAATAAAACCTAACCTAAGTTACACTAACACCTAACACTACACTATAATTAAATAAATTAACTAAATTAAATACAATTACCTAAATTAAATTAGCTAAAGTACAAAAACCAGCAAACACTAAATTACAGAAAATAATAAACAAATTACAGATATTTAAACTAATTACACCTAATCTAATAGCCCTATTAAAATAAAAAAGCCCCCCCCAAAAATAAAAAAACCCTAGCCTAAACTAAACTACCAATAGCCCTTAAAAGGGCCTTTTGCGGGGCATTGCCCCAAAGTAATCGGCTCTTTTACCTGTAAAAAAAAAAATACAAACAACCCCCCAACAGTAAAACCCACCACCCACACAACCAACCCCCAAATAAAATACTATCTAAAAAAACCTAAGCTCCCCATTGCCCTGAAAAGGGCATTTGGATGGGCATTGCCCTTAAAAGGGCAGTTAGGTCTTTTGCCGCCCAAACCCTAACCTAAAAATAAAACCCACCCAAAACACCCTTAAAAAACCTAACACTAACCACCTGACGATCGACTTACCGGGACAAGTCCTCATCCAAGCCGTGCAGACGGGCCAAAGTCTTCATCCAGATGGCATCTTCTATCTTCATCCATCCGGCACAGAGCGGGTCCATCTTCAAGACATCAGACGCGGAGCATCCTCTTCATCCGATGACTAAAGCTGAATGAAGGTACCTTTAAGTGACGTTATCCAAGATGGCGTCCCTTAGATTCCGATTGGCTTTTCAGGGCAATGGGGAGCTTAGGTTTTTTTTAGATAGTATTTTATTTGGGGGGTTGGTTGTGTGGGTGGTGGGTTTTACTGTTGGGGGGTTGTTTGTATTTTTTTTACAGGTAAAAGAGCTGATTACTTTGGGGAAATGCCCCGCAAAAGGTCCTTTTTAAGGGCTATTGGTAGTTTAGTTTAGGCTAGGGTTTTTTATTTTGGGGGGGCTTTTTTTATTTTAATAGGGCTATTAGATTAGGTGTAATTAGTTTAAATATCTGTAATTTGTTTATTATTTTCTGTAATTTAGTAGGTTTTTTTTGTACTTTAGCTAATTTAACTTAATTTAGATAATTGTATTTAATTTAGTTAATTTATTTAATTATAGTGTAGTGTTAAGTGTTAGTGTAACTTAGGTTAGGTTTTATTTTACAGGTACTTTTGCATTTATTTTAGCTAGGTAGTTATTAAATAGTTAATAACTATTTAATAACTATTCTACCTAGTTAAAATAAATACAAACTTGCCTGTAAAATAAAAATAAACCCTAAGCTAGCTACAATGTAACTATTAGTTATATTGTAGCTAGCTTAGGGTTTATTTTATAGGTAAGTATTTAGTTTTAAATAGGAATAATTTAGTTAATGATAGTAATATTTATTTAGATTTATTGTAATTATATTTAAGTTAGCGGGGTTAGGGTTAGACTTATGTTTAGGGGTTAATAACTTTAATATAGTGGAGGCAACATTGGGGGCAGCAGATTAGGGGTTAATAAATAGTATTAGGTGTCGGCGATGTTGGGGCAGCAGATTAGTGGTTAATACATATAATGTAGGTGGCGGCGGTGTCCGGAGCAGTAGATTAGGGGATACAATTTTTATTATAGTGTTTGCGAAGCGGGAGGGCCTCGGTTTAGGGGTTAATAGGTAGTTTATGGGTGTTAGTGTACTTTTTAGCACTTTAGTTATGAGTTTTATGTTACGGCGTTGTACCATAAAACTCTTAACTACTGACTTTTTAATGCATTGGGACTCTTGACAGGGTAGGGTGTACCGCTCACTTTTTGGCCTCCCAGGACAGACTCGTAATACCGGCGCTATGGAAGTCCCATAGAAAAAGACTTTACGAAGTTTACGTAAGTCGTTTTGCGGTAAGGCCAAAGAAGTGTGCAGTGACCCTAAACCTGCAAGACTCGTAATACCAGCGGGCGTAAAAAAGCAGCGTTAGGACCTCTTAACGCTGCTTTTTTACCCTAACGCACAACTCGTAATCTAGCCGTAACACTTTGTTAAAGGGGAAAAAGTGACCTTTCCAATCTCCTGCTAATATACGCTCCTTCTCTCACCCTGTCACATTATATATATATATATATATATATATATATAAAACACGAAAGGGGGCTGCACTCCTAGACCGGACCAGGTACACATCCCATGACCCTGCAACATGCTCAGCCCTGGGTGCTCAGTGGCACTCACAAGAAGCTGTGCTGTCCCCAGAGTCACAGGCAGTTAACCCCAGACAGGACTGGGTGCAAGAACCATAGGGGAAATTACAAAACAAATATATATATATATATATATATACTGTATGTATATGTACGCACCAATCATCATTTGAAAGTAACATGAGGGTTAATTGGCTTAATGCAGTACATTTTCTACTTGCTATATAGCAAACAATTAAAAACTATAGGCAATATATCTCATGATTACTGCAATTTTAGACCTAGCAAAGTAAGAACTAAACCTGACATCTATGATATCCTATGTATACAACAATTTATCCTGCTCATCATGTTTATCCAGAAAGTAATCATAAGATATATAGGACACAATCAGCTTAACTAAATATTTAGAAAAAATCTTTTGGAACAATCATTTAGAAAAATCATTCAGAAAAATCATTCAGAAAACTCATTTAGAAAAACGTATCCTTCATAATAGAGGCCCATGGCTAGACCCTAACAGAACTTGATGTATATTTCCATTATCTTTAAAGAAAACAGTGCCAGTCGAGGTGTGTATTTAAACCCCTGGGCACCAAGGTCCCCAGGTTGAATATCCACCTCGACTCACATTGTAACAACATCTTACCTCTATCACCCACTCTAACTGGAGGGGGGATATGATCAATGATCACATACCACAAATCAAAAACTGTATGGCCATTCAACGCAAAACGCTGAGCCATAGGTTGTTCAGACTCTTGTTTATTTATGGCAGCTCTAATAGAAGCGCGATGATTGGCCATACACGCCTGGAGGTCATCCACCATTTTTCTAACATAGAATAACCCACACGGAGAGTGCAACAAATACACAATAAAAGTCGTGGTGCAGGTTACTCTTTGTCGGATTTGAATTTTATGATTAGTACCTGGATGGGTAAAAAAATTGGTGGTTATTAGTCCATTGCATGTAGTGCATCCAGCACATTTATAACAGGCAGGTTTCACTTGTTGTAGCCAAGTGACAGTCTTATAACTGTGTACCGGATCCACCTTTACCAATATATCCCTAATTGAACAGGATCTTTTGTAACCCACTTTCGGGTGTTGCATCTTTTTGAATAGTACGTTCTTATCAGATTCCACAATATGCCAGTCCTGTTTAAAGGGACAGTCAAGTATAAATTAAACTTTCATTATTCAGATAGGACTTTTAATTTTAATTGACTTTCCAATTTACTTTTATCATCAAATTTGCTTTTTTCTCTTGGTATTCTTAGTTTAAACTAAACATAGGTAGACTCATATGCTAATTTCTAAGCCTTTGAGGGCTGCCTCTTATCACATGCTTTTTAAATCTCTTTTCAACACAAAGAGACAGAAAGTACCTGTGGGCTATATAGATAACACTGTGTTCAGGCACAGAAAGTTATTTAAGATCTAGCACAATACAATGCTAAATTTAAGACAATAGATAATAAACAGTCACAGTCATGTGATCAGGGGGCTGGAAGAAGGTTCCTAGATACAAGGTAATCACAAAGGTAAAAAGTACATTAATATAACTGTGTTAGTTATGCAAAACTGGGGAATGAGTAATAAAGGGATTATTTATCTTTTAAAACAGTAACAATTCTATGGTTGACTGTCCCTTTAAGTAGTTGTGTAAGTTCTCTTTTGTCTGCCGTATAGGCTGTAGTGAGTATCATTCTCTCTTCTTGTTGCTGTCGTTCCGATGACAAAAGGGCCGTTTCTTGGTCTTTATTCAGGAAAGTATTAAAGTGTTGTTGGATGTATTTTTCTTTGTAGTCCCGTTGTAGAAATCTGTTTTTCATTTCTACCAACTGTGCTGTTATTACCACCACCCTTTTAAACTGGGAGATTGGCAGAGCATTTTTTAGGGATGGAGGATGACACCTGGTCACATTCAATAAAGAATTTCTATATGTCTCCTTTCTGAACAGTGTAGTACAAAGTTTACCTTCCTTCATATATACTCTTAGATTAAGAAAGTCAACGGTATTAGCATGAAATGTCATCTTGAATTGCAGAGATAGGACAGCTTCATTAAGGGCTTTGAACCAATTCTGCAATTCCACCTCAGTGCCACTCCATAGTAGGAACAAATCGTCGATATATCTCTTGAAGTATTTAATTTGATGATGTTTGAACAGATCCGTATCCCACTCCTCAAATTGAGCCATATAAAGATTGGAGTACAATCATCTACGATATCCTATGTATACAACAATTTGATGAGCAGGATAAATGTGTAGATATAATGAAGCACTTTGTTCTGCCCTAGGATTTCTAATGTTGTCCGCGTACAGTAGCCATGGCAGCAGGCCAGGCCTGCGCAGTGCTGCAGCCAGGATGCCGGGTCACTTCCGGTTTTGCGGCAGAGGTGTTTGGTGATAAGATATAAAGGAGGAAGGTATGTACACTGTTATTTTACATGGTCTGAAGACGGGGATAATATCCTCTAAATGTCACTGTTATGCTTGAATACATTGAATATTTAATATTGAAGACACGGTGAGTGCTTTTCACTGGTGGTTGCTGGATATTTATTGTGTTAAACATTGGCACTTTTGGCACCCTTACTATTATATGGACTTTGCTTCTCCAGACTATCCTTTCTTATATTGATTTTAAAAAATGCAGACACTGGACAATACGTCTGCTCTTACTGATGTTGAAGGTGAGGAGGTACAAGGGGCAACGCCGTTTAACTATACAGAGGATGATGCAGATAGAATAAGATTTTCTGCCCTCCCTGCACTAGATTTAAAGGAACATCCAACCCACTTATACACTAAATGGCTCAAACTAAAGAAAAGGAAGATTGATTTATCCCTACATTGGACCTTTTTTTCTGAGTATCATAAGAAGATGTTTATTCCCAGGGGCTTTAGGGTAAAAAATGTGCCCACAATAGGGAGGAATAACACAGCTTTTTGTGTGAAGTGGTGTATCCTCAACAAGTGCTCTTTGGACCTCATGCTTTTAGAAATTGAGGTGGTGAGTCCATTTTTAAAAACTGCAAGTAGGATACAGTCACCCTGGATTATAAAGAGAAAAGGGTATATACAGGTAAAACTCGAAAAATTAGAATATCGTGCAAAAGTTCATTTATTTCACTAATGCAACTTAAAAGGTGAAACTAGTATATGAAATAGACTCATTACATGCAAAGCAAGATAGTTCAAGCCATGATTTGTCATAATTGCGATGATTAGGGCTTACAGCTCATGAAAACCCCAAATCCACAATCTCAGAAAATAGAATATTTTATAAAAGGTGCAATATTCTAGGCTCAAAGTGTCCCACTCTAATCAGCTAATTAAGCCATAACACCTGCAAAGGGTTCCTGAGCCTTTAAATGGTCTCTCAGTCTGGTTCAGTAGGAATCACAATCATGGGAAAGACTGCTGACCTGACAGTTGTGCAGAAAACCATCATCGACACCCTCCATAAGGAGGGAAAGCCTCAAAAGGTAATTGCAAAAGAAGTTGGATGTTCCCAAAGTGCTGTATCAAAGCACATTAATAGAAAGTTATGTGGAAGGGAAAAGTGTAGAAGAAAAAGGTGCACAAGCAGCAAGGATGACAACAGCCTGGAGTGGATTGTCAGGAAAAGGCTATTCAAAAGGGACTTTCACAAGAGCCACCACACACAGACGGATCCTGGACATGGGCTTCAAATGTCATATTCCTCTTGTCAAGCCACTCCTGAACAACAAACAACGTCAGAAGCGTCTTACCTGGGCTAAAGAAAAACAGACCTGGTCTGTTGCTCAGTGGTCCAAAGTCCTCTTTTCTGATTAGAGCAAATTTTGCATCTCATTTGGAAACCAAGGACCCAGAGTATGGAGGAAGAATGGAGAGGCACACACTGCAAGATGCTTGAAGTCCAGTCTGAAGTTTCCACAGTCTGTGTTGATTTGGGGAGCCATGTGATCTGCTGGTGTTGGTCCACTGTGATTCATTAAGTCCAGGGTCAACACAGCCGTCTACCTGGAGATTTTGGAGTATTTCATGCTTCCTTCCACATACGAGCTCTATGGGGATGCTGACTTCATTTTCCAGCAGGACTTGGCACCTGCCCACACTGCCAAAAGCACCAACTGGTTCAATGACCATGGGACTACTGTGCTTGATTGGCCAGCAAACTTGCCTGACCTGAACCCCATAGAGAATCTATGGGGCATTGCCAAGAGAAAGATAAGAGACATAAGACTTTCATGTCCCTTTAAGTATTAGCATTGCTAAGTATTTGTTTAAAAGAAATATATACACACATCCATGTGTATATATATATATATATATATATATATATACACACACACACATACTGTATATATATATATATATATATCACACACATACACAAACTATATATATAGATATATATATATATATATATATATATATATATATATATATATATATATATATATATATATATATATATATAAAGCCCAAGAGATGCACTCGCCGTGTTACAAAAATGTATTAAAAGTGAGTTAACGTTTTCGGGGAGTGACCCCCGTCTTCAGACTCCTGTGAAAAAATCAAGAAGTGACTTACCAAACTTGTGTTTATAGGCAGTGCCTGGGAAATGTGCACACGCCAACGGCCATTGCGTTGAGCCGCCCGAGCCGAACCCGGAAGTGCGTCACTTGACGTCATATCGCAATATGCCGGCGGCAGTGGAACCGCCCCAATGTGTCTAACGGAGTAGTGAAACTTTGTGCAAAGATGTGTTACCTGTGTGCAGTGGCGTAAAACATATGTGTTATAATTAATTGTGTAATATCATATGAAAATAATATGGCATAGCGTTCGTGTTACATAATGAAATAGTAACATAGCAAATATTTTACAAAAAACACAATTTTACATAATAAAACGTTTAGGGAGGCAGGGAACAGACTGGTAAAGGGGATTTACAAACCACAAGTACAACGGCATGTGGGGAGAGAGATATACTGCATAGTACTGTTGGGACAAGGGCATAATAAGGACATATAGTGAAGATCTATATTTAGAACATATAGGTAAAATGCATGTTTAGGACGTATGGGAAAAGATGCATATTTGGAACATATAGTTAGATGGGCATTGGCAATAGCCAGTATATCCCTTTATGAGCTACCTATCGATGTGATAGAGCTTAGTAATGGGTTCATATGCCTAGTTACATTCTGTGTATCAGGCTTATTTGGGGGATAATTAATGTGGAACAAATATGTGCCAAAGGCCAAAAGGAATAGGCAATAATGCCATAAGGGTACGTTGTAGTACTATAAGTTCAGGAATATATAAAGGGGCTGAAGGCCGAGACTATCCTGAAATATAACTACCAAGATCATATATAAGTATGATATTAAAAATAGAAAAATATCTAAAAGATCAAAAAAGATTTAAACAAGGAAAAAAAGGGGAAAAAAAGGAAACAAAAGAAAAGAGGAGGGGGGAAGGAAGAAAGGGAGGGGGGAGGGAGGAGAGGGGGGAAGGAAGGGAGGGTGGGGAAGGGAGGAGTGGAGGGTGGGGAACGGAGCAGAAGGGGGTAAGAAAAGGGGGAGGAAAGGCAGGAGGGGTGGAAAAAGGAAGAAGAAAAAAGAAGAAGAAGTAGAAGAAGAAGAAAAAGGGGAAAAAGAATGAGAAAAAGAAAGGAAAGAAGAAAAAGAAGGAAACACCTGGAAAGTGATGCTATGGTGCATAGTCCTCATGATTATGGCAATCCAAGATTAAAGGTAACTATACCAATCCAGGTGGGTATTGAGTCCTCTGGGAATGAGTGTTCCTAATTCAAAGGTCCATCTTGCTTCCAATTGTAGAAGGCGTTTGCCTCAATCTCCTTCCCTAGGCATAGGGGGAATGTGGTCAATTAATGTATACTTAAGGTCCTTAACCGTGTGGCCTGCTTGTAGAAAGTACCATGCCACTGGTTGGTCTGTGGTACCCTTGTCTATGGCCGCTCTTATGAATGACCTATGATTAGCCATCCTAATGCGGAGGTCATCTGTGGTCTTTCCCACGTAGAATAGTCAGCAGATGCAGTGAAGTAGATATACCACATAAGTGGTAGTACAAGTCATTCGATGTTTATGGTAGTATTTTCTTTCTACTGTGTGGGTGCGTGAGGTACGGACCGGCTATGAGGGCATTACAGGTAGTGCAACCTATGCATCTAAAGCAACCATTTTTTGTGGTCTTTAGCCAGGTAGTTTTCTCATAACAATGGACGGGATCCCTATGTACCATCTGATCATGGATATAAGTGGTAGAGATTGTAAGTCTTGGCTGCTGTGTTGTCTCTTTATTCATCAATGTTGTGGTCCTTAGATTTTGCTTCACCTGGACAAGTGTTTTACCTGGATATCCTCTTTCCAGAAATCTGTTAGTCATTTCATCCAATCAGAGTTTAAGATTTTGTTCTTCAGTATTGTTCCTCATTACCCTCTTATACTGGGATTTGGGTAGTGCCCTTTTCAGTGCTGGTGGATGGCAAGCTTGTGTAATGTAGTAGGGAATTTCTGTCCGTCTTTTTTCTGAATGTTGTTGACTGTAATCCTTCTGGTCCCTTGTATAGGCGGAGGTCCATTAAGTCGATAGAGGAGAGGTTAAAATCCATCTTGAACTGTATAGCAGGGGATACTGTGTTTAGTCTTTCAAACCATAAAAGTAGTCCTTCCTCTGTGTCACGCCAGATTACGCCAGACTTACATTCTCTACCACTTATACCCATGACAAACAGGGCCTAACAGAGAGCCTAAGAAAGAATTGACAGATCATCACTTCAGATCCTTCACTTCCATTTCGGGATTCTCCACCACCACTAGTGGGATACAGAAGAGGGAGATCCCTCCATGATCGGATGGTACATAGGGATCCCGTCCATTGTTATGAGAAAACTACCTGGCTAAAGACCACAAAAAACAGTTGTTTTAGATGCATAGGTTGCACTACCTGTAATGTCCTCATAGCCGGTCCGTACTTCATGCACCCACACAGTAGAAGGAAATACTACCATAAACATTGAATGACTTGTACTACTACTTATGTGGTATATCTACTTCACTGCATATGCAGACTATTCTACGTGGGAAAGACCACAGATGACCTCCACATTAGGATGGCTAATCATAGGTCATCCATAATAGCGGCCATAGACAAGGGTACCACAGACCAACCGGTGGCACAGCACTATCTACAAGCAGGCCACAAGGTTAAGGACCTTAAGTATACATTAACTGACCAGGTTCCCCCGATGCCTAGGGCAGGAGATCAAGGCAAACGCCTTCTACAATTGGAAGCAAGATGGACCTTTCAATTAAGAACACTCATTCCCAGAGGACTCAATACCCACCTGGATTGGCATAGTTACCTTTAATCTAGGATTGCCATAATCATGAGGACTATGCACCATAGCATCACTTTCCAGATGCTTCCTTCTTTTTCTTTCTTCTTTTCTTTCTTTTTCTCCTTTTTCCTCTTCTTCTTCTACTTCATCTTTTTCTTCTTTTTTCTTCTTCCTTTTTCCACCCTCCTCCCTTTCCTCCCCTTTTCTTACCCCTTTCTGCTCCCTTCCCCCTCTTTTTTCCCTCCCTCCCCACCCTCCCTTCCTTACTTCCCCCCTCTCCTCCCTCCCCCATACTCCCTTCCTTACCCCCCTCCTTTTCTTTCTTCTCCCCATCCCCTTTTCTTTTGTTTCCTTTTTTTGATCTTTTAGATATTTTTCTATTTTTGATATTATACTTATATAGAATCTTGGTAGTTAAATTTCAGGATAGTCTCGGCCTTCAGCCCCTTTATATATTCCTGAACTTATAGTACTACAACATACCCTTATGGCATTATCGCCTATTCATTTTGGCCTTTGACACATATTTGTTCCACATTAATTATCCCCCATATAAAGGCTGGGACACGGAATGTAACTAGGCATATGAACCCATTACTAAGCTCTATCACATCGATAGGTAGCTCATAAAGGGATATACTGGCTATTGCCAATGCCCATCTAACTATATGTTCCAAATATGCATCTTTTCCCATACGTCCTAAACATGCATTTTACCTATATGTTCTAAATATAGATCTTCACTATATGTCCTTATTATGCACTTGTCCCAACAGTACTATGCAGTATATCTCTCCCCCCACATGCCGTTGTACTTGTGGTTTGTAAATCCCCTTTACTAGTCTGTTCCCTGCCTCCCTGAACTTTTTATTACGTAAAATTGTGTTTTTTTTTTAAATATTTACTATTTCATTATGTAACACGAACACTATGCCCTATTATATTCATATGATATTACACAATTAATTATAACACATATGTTTTACCCCACTGCACACAGATAACACATCTTTACACAAAGTTTCACTACTCCGTTAGACAAATTGGGGCGGTTCCACCACCGCCGGCGTATTGCGAGATGACGTCACGTGATGCACTTCCAGGTTCGGCTCGGGCAGCTCAACGCGATGGCCATTGGCGTGTGCACAGCTCCCAGACACTGCCTACAAACACAAGTTTGCTAAGTCACTTCTCACTTGATTTTTTCACAGGAGTCTGAAGACGGGGGTCACTCCCTGAAAACGTTAACTCACTTTTAATAATTTTTTGTAAAACGGCGAGTGTATCTCTTGGACTTTATTTTGGATATTATCTGGATTGCACCCCGCACTTTGATCAAGGGAACAGTGAGTGCTGATATTTGGGAAATTATATATATATATATATATATATATATATACACGCACACACATATACAAACACACACATTTATCTGATGAATTGCCCGTGAGGTACGAAACATGTCAGCTGTAGCACCTGTTGGCTGTGCCCTTGATGTTCTTAATGTTTGTATCGAATAAAGGAATGTTTTAAACTACAAATATCTCTCCTAGCTCACTGAATGCAGAGACCGCAACTTTTGTTGCTTCATTTATATATATATATACACACATATACAGTATAAATGTATATATATATATATATATATATATATATATAAATATAACCAAAGATATTAAGCTTTGTTTTTTTATAGGCCACATTAAGATTATTTGGTTAAAAGGGACAGTCTACTTGATTTTTTTTTATTTTTTAAAAAAGATAAATAATGCTTTTACTACCCATTTCCCAGCTTTGCATAACCAACATTCTTATATTAAAATACCTTATAACATCTGAGTTTTTCTGTTTCTAAGCCCCTGCAGGCTGCCTCTTATCTCAGTGCTTTTATTAGCTTTTAAATTCTTGCTTGCACAGCAGCCAGACAGTGTAGTTTATGTATGCCATATAGATAATGAATGATAATGGTTATACAAGAGCCAGCACTGATTGGCTAAAATGCAAGATTGTAAAAACCACTAAAATAAAGGGGCAGTCTGCAGAGGGCTTAGATACAAGGTAATCATAGAGGTAAACAGTGTATTAATAAAACTGTATTGGTTATGCAAAACTGGGTAATGGGTAATGTAGAAATTTGCTAGTTTTAAACAATATCAATTTTCAAGTAGACTGTCCCTTTAATAAATGTTACCATCCATTTATAATACAAGATTGGACTCTATGCATAATGCAGGTCTAAGCATAAAATAATGCACCCTGCATTACTGATTGTGCTCCACTTGCAATCTAGGTCATAATCTTAAACATTGCAATACACATAAAATATATAATAACCAACAACAAATACAAAATAATAATAAAACAAGCATTTGTGTAACTTGATAGCACAACATTCCGCTTTTTAACAACAGGTCCAGAATGCTAGTGATATTTTAGATGAAGTTTCTTTCATCAGTTGTAATGAAGCTATAACTTACTTCAGTGCTCTCCCCATATGGCACTTTTGCTGTAGCTATAGCGCTGATGTCTGGATATTCCCATTGATCTTCTATCATGTAAGACATTGTTTCTCAACCGCAGTCTCAGGTACCCCCAACAGGACAGGTTTTCATTATAGCTGAACCAGTGCACAGGTGAAATTATCAGCATATGAGTGAGAGCAGGTTAGTAACCATTGTGTTAGTGATCAGTTGATTACTTCACCTGTGCAATGTTTCAGCTAAAATGAAAATCTGGCCTGTTGGGGGTACTTGAGGACTGCAGTTGAGAAACACTGAAGTAAAACACTTTTATTTGAATCTGTCTTTCTTTTTGATATACTGGATTTGATAATCTGCCTTGTAGGGTGATGGGCCACTGCATTTCTGCATGTATCTGACCTAATTTATTTGAGTAATGTGCAACTTCTTGTTCCCACTTGAAAGACTCATACTTCACAATATAATGCTTAAAAAAAAAAATCACATGATTTCTTTTCCTTCCGGTGAGGTTTTAATAATCAGTGATCTTGTGATGGATAGAGATAAGAAAATGAATCAGTCTAAAATCTTTATGTTCATTTATAACCAGCATGGGATGCACAGCTAAGTGATTGACTAATGGATCTGAAGGCTTTGTGTAAATCATTTGTACACCTTAAGCCTAAATGTACCATATCTTGACAAATTGCACCATCTCAGGAAATCCACTTGTAGATAAGAGAAGACCTCAATGTTCAGCAAAGAAAAAGAGAACTGCATACATTAAAGTGATGGCAAATTTCAGACTATAAAAATATTGCAATAAAAAATATATCAGTTTGCACGCAAAACTACATATATTTTTTAAAATAAAAGGTTTATAATCCTAATTGGTATTTTCTGTTCCTCCGCCCCTTCATTTCCTCTTTTGGCTGGGCTGTGATGTATAGAGCAGTCCCACCCACTCTCTGCATAGGCTTTCTATGGGCTTTAAAGGGGCTGGACTTCAAGATGGTCAAGTGACACACATGTTGATTGGATGTTAACTGGAATTGTCATAAAAAAAAAAGTTCATCCATGTGGGCCGACATAACATTGTAATACAAGTATTATTATATGCACTAATTTAACTCTTTCACAGATGAATTAAAAACAAAAAAAGGTGCACGTATACTTTTTTTTAATGGCAAAGATTACATTTATGGCATTTGGTTATTTAAAGTTTAACATCACTTTAAAGACATTAGTTTCTAGGTTTCTAGTTTTTAAAGAGAATACAATAAAATAAAACATAAACACCCATTTCCTATACCTGTATATATTTTTTTTGCATTGCTTTCAGTAGCTTTCATGCTATATTGGGTATAGACTTTTGTAATATCTAACATTTTTGTCATTTAACAGAATACATACAGAAAGAGAAGCACTTTATCAGGAATGAACAACAGCTCAATAGCGTGTTCTATGGCGAGTTGCCACCTGGGAGCAGTCTCTTTAAGTCCAATTGTGCTTTTCACAGAGAAAAACGTTCCAGAAGTATATCGGTCTGATCCTGCCTAGCAAGGTCAGTCCAGCCCCAAAATACTAGGCAATCCTTCTCTAAGGCCAAAACCATCAATATACTTCAGGAAAGTCCTCCTCTGTAAAAAGCACAACTGGGCTAAAAGTAGCTACTCCCAGGTGGTAACTCATCATAGAACAAGCAACTGAGCTGCTGCTCGCTACTAATAGAGTGCTTCTCTTTCTGTATGTATTTGCAATATGACCCTGGGGAAGTCTCCCTAGGGGTGATGGGGAAAACAGATGTGGACTCCTTGCCCAAAGTGCTTAGAGGAATACAGCTGCACCTCACTGACAAGGCCCAAAAAAGGCTGAAACAATCATCTGGGGTTTCCATGTATTTGGGGCTGGACTGAACTTGTTAGGATCAGACTGATAACAGCTTCAGTAAAGTTCTCTTTTGGGAAAAGCACAATTGGGCTAAAAGAGGCAGTATCCAGGTAGTAACTCGCCATAGAACAAGATACTGAGCTGTTGTTCGTTCCTGGTAGAGCGCTTCTCTTTCTGTCGTATAAAAATGTATAGAATGTAATTTACAAATTTCAATTTGTTTTTTTTTGTCTCAAATGCTTGGGTAGTATTTTTGACTAAATGTGTAATAAAGGACTAGAAATTGGAAACATTCTTTTGAGATTGAAATGCTAATTTTCAAAATTGAGAACTGTTTACTCCAATAGGATTATATTGGAAAGGGTCTCTGACTTATTTGTGATCAATATTAAAAACTGGTGCTCTTGCTACAAAGACAGGTATGGAATCAGATCAGATATCAAACACAAGCATTTCTATATTGAATGCTAAGCGATTAGTGGGATGTTGGCAGCAAAATAGACAGTCTAAATACAGAAGAACGAAAAAGATCTGCTTTTATGCAATCAGTGAATCAAACAAAGTTTGAAAATTCAATATATTTTGAATCTGTGCCTAATGCAAGGACTTGATGTTCTTCAGTCTTTTGGACTTTTTGGTAATTAATCAAGGTATTATAACAAGCCAGCCATTTACAGTATTTCATGCAAGGCAGCTTACGTACAAGGTCATTCCTATATTAGTATTCTGTTTTTTTTTTTCTTCTAGAAATAAAATAAGCACATTATGTTGCATTATTTTTCTTAAAATAAAACTGCACTCTGGTATTTAAGTGGTTAACGTCAATATAGCAGAAGTAAAAAAAAATTATGAAAATACGTGTAAACTCCAGAAAGACCACTAGCTAATGTTTTGAATGCCAAAATCTACAAAACTAAGATTGACCAATTTGCACTTATGAAAAAAAAAACTGGGCATAAAGTATGTATAGAAAAAATAAATTAAAAACAGTAGAAAATTGGCAAACAAAACTAAGTACATTTATTGAGAAGCTATTAACTCCATTTCATGACAGTGTACTAAGGTAGTCTCAGGAGCATGCATGTGCATACAGTTGTTACCATCACTGCAGCCAGAGGCGTAACTAGAAACCACAGGGCCCAGGTGCAAGAATCTAAGAAGGGCCCCCCCCAAAAAAAAAGTGAATTTGAAATATATCTTTTATATATATATATATATATATATATATATATATAATTAAAACACAGAAAAAAAATGTGAATCAGATTACATGTATGCAAAAGGAGGTACCCTGTGCCCACAGTCTGTGAGATGGTCTGACCCCCTATTACTGTATATAGTGACACTGTTTAACCCACCAGTACTGTATATAGTGAGTCAGTGACACAGTCTGTAATCTGCCGGTGAGATGGCTGGCCTGACCCTACCCGCCCCAGTACTTTATACAGTGACCACAGTAGTCTGTGACATGGTCCAGCCCCCCCCCGTACTGTATATAGTGATACTGTATAGACTGACACTGTTTATCCCCTGCCCCCATGCTGTAGTAACAAGGTCTGTAATTTGCTGGTTCCACAAACATACACACATACATGCATAAATACACACACAGTCAGATACATACATACATACACACACACACACACACACACATACATACATAAACACCCATGGGTAAAACAGAAACACTAACCCCTGTATTCAGAGACACTAGTGAAGAATCATGTCACACTCACATGATATCAGTGCAGGCAGTGGCAGGTCAAAGTTTTTTATTGTAATTTTTTTTATTATTTTAAAGATCCCCAAGACTTACACTGTTAAAAAAGGTTAGGCAATTACCATTCCAAAGGTGGGTCTTGGGGGTCTGTAGCTGCTTAGATGCCTGAGATACAGGCTTCTAAGCAGCATACCTCCTGCTCCTATACTTAACATAGTGAATTTTAAATAAAGTTGTGCGGTGATGTCATCACGTCATTGCACGTGATGTCACCGAGAATAAAGTGAAGCCCCGGCGATGCCTGTCACTATGCAGGTCCGATCGCCGGGGTAGGAGCGGGTGTGAGTCCCCAGATCTCTCTCAAGGCTGGAGAGTGCAAGCGACGGCTCTGAGCCATCGTTAGCACTAGAGTAGGAAACTCTGCGATGGCGCAGAGCCATCGTTAGCACTCAAGGAAGGGACAGTCAAGTCCAAAAAAACTTTCATGATTCAAATAGGGCATGTAATTTTAAACAACCTTGCGATTGAAGGCCGCCTCTGCATTTGACAATTTTTCACCACTAGAGGGCGTTAGTTCATGTGTTTCATATAGATAACATTGGGCTCATGCACGTGATTTTACCGAGGAGTGAGCACCGATTGGCTAAAATGCAAGTCTATCAAAATAACTGAAATAAGGGGGCAGTCTGCAGAGGCTTAGACACAAGGTAATCACAGAGGTAAAATGTGTATTATTATAACTGTGTTGGTTATGCAAAACTAAGGAATGGGTAATTAAGGGATTATCTATGTTTTAAAACAACAAACATTCTGGTGTTGACTGTCCCTTTAAGACACTTGCATGCTCCTATGTCTACCTCAGTATGCTCTCATCGAAATAGTTCCTTTTTTAACAAAGCATAGCAAAGTTATATACACAGTTCAAAAATGGTGCTTGGGACCAAGGGCCTGATGATATAAACTTCACAGTTCACACGAGAAGATATAAAATGATCCTCCAGCACTGCAAGTTCCCTAGTGAAATTCTAAAAAGGCAGATTTTGCTTTACTTCTCCAAGTTGCGTTCCCTGTATTTCTATATGTGAAGGAGAGACAACCCCAGTGCAATATAGCACTGCAATGACATGAGAGTTCTGCTGAATTTACACTTTGTGCCCCATATGATATTATATTAAACTTCAGATTAAGTTTTGTTACATTTAAACTTGGCACATAGGACATGTATTTTATTTTGTATATAGAAGTATATTTAGGATTGTGATTTTACAAATTCTGATTGTGCTTACACAATTTCTGTGTAACTAACAAGTTCAGATCATACTTTATATATTTATCTGTATCGTTTAGACCCTACATTTGGCCACCAATCAGCAAGCACAATACTCAGGTGTTGAACCAATAATAGGCCAACTCCTAAGCTTAGATTCCTGCTTTCAAATAAAGATAGCAAAAGAACTAAGAAGAATTGATAGTAGGAGTATATTAGAAAGTTGCTTAAAAATGCATGCTCTATCTGAATCATGAAAGTAAAAAATGTGGGTTTAGTGTCCCTTTAAGTGAGGACATAGTTACAACAGAGAACATCACTAGGTACAAGACTGAACTTTGTGGTACCTTAATTTAGCAAACCATGTGGTATTTTTTAAACAGTTGACCATCCATACAAATATAAAGTTATAGTCATAAAGCATAATAACATTCCTACAATAAAGAGTACACTTTTAAAGCAACAAATGGCTAAATTTAAAAAAATGTTTTCCAGAACTTATTGCCAGTAAAACTTGTTAAAGTTTCATCTATTAGATGGTTTTCAATATGTTCTTGTTTTCAGGTAAGTTCAAATCTTAAAATAGCAACTACGTCATACACTGTAGAAAGATTATTCATCTTCCACATTTCAAAGGAAAAACCTTTGGGCTTAAACTTGTGATGTTACAGAGCTCACAGACTTCTGCCGCTTATTAAACTGCTTCAGCAAATCCTTTATCGCATATTATAGGAATCTAATGCAAAAAGAGGAATAAATGACTTCACTTGGGTATTGATGATGCATAACTCTTACAAATGTATTATTTTAGTACAGACTAGATTAAAATGTTCTATTTTCAGACAGCTAAAAAAAGAAATGCAAAATATCATTATGCTTGATAGCTGTGGCTATAATTCTATTGTGCAAAGGCAAGAATAGTGAAGTACTCATCATCACTGATATAATCCATACTATAATTGCGTTTGTAATGTCCGTTGCCGTCGGCAGTTGCGCACGCATCCTCAATGGAATGTTGGCAGCGCGAGGACAAAAGAAGGCAAACGGAGCATTACAAAAGCAACACCTAATCGCCCACATTAAAGTATTTAAAAAAAAAAAAAAAAAACGCCTGCATCAAGTATTTAAAAAAAAACACAGCCCGCAAGAAATATAACACAAAAAAATACTACACGAAGTATTAACCCCTAAACCCCCACATCGCAATAAACCTTAACCCCTAAACCGCAAAACCCTCAAATCACAATAAACATATTTACCCTATTAACCCCTAAACCCCTACATCGCAATAAACCTATTTACCCTGATAACCCCTAAACTCCTACATCGCAATAAACCTATTTACCCTATTAACCCCTAAACCGCAAAACCCCACATTGCAATAAACCTATTTACCCTATTAACCCCTAAATCGCAATAAAACTATTTAAATAACTAAGTACAGTACACTAACCTAACACCCCCTAACCTAACACCCCCTAACCTAACAACCCCCTGACCTAACAACCCCCTGACCTAACAACCCCCTGACCTAACACCCCATTAAATAAACCCAAATTACCTAAACTAATACATTCTAAAGTTACAAAAAAAAAGAAGAAGCTAACATTACAGAAAAAAAAATCAAATTACCAAATTTAACAAAATTAAACCTAATCCCTATGAAAATAAAAAAGACCCCCAAAATAAAAACACCCCCTACTCTAAGAATAAACTACCAGTAGCCCTTAAAAGGGCTTTTTGCGGGGCATTGCCCCAAGATAATCAGCTCTTTTTCAAGAAAATACACAAAGCCCCCCCAACAGTAAAACTCCCCACCCACCAAACCCCCCCAAAAAATAACTTAACACTAAAAAACCTAAACTACCCATTGCCCTGAAAAGGGCATTTGTTTGGGCATTGTTCTTAAAAGGGTATTTAGCTCTTTTTCTGCCCATCCCTAATCTAAATAAAACAAATCCCCCCAAAAAACCCTTAAAAAATCCTAAATCTAACCCCCAGGTTGGTACTCATGGTTCCTGAAGTTTGGCGGAGAAGGTCCTGTTCCAGGCGGTGAAGTCTTCTTCCAAGCGCAACCTCTTCTTCTTCCAGGAGCTGAAGACCGGCGACTGCGGAGCTGAAGACCGACGACCGCGGACCCATGGAGCGTGGAGGATCCTCTTCGTATGATCTCCGCCGTACACTTAATAGTGAATTCAAGGTACGTGATTAAAGATGGCGTCCCTTGAATTCCTATTGGCTGATTTGATTTTTCCAATTCAAATCAGCCAATAGGATGAAAGCTACTCAAATCCTATTGGCTATTTAAATTAGCCAATAGCATGAGAGCAAGTGAAATTCTATTGGCTATTCAAATCAGCCAATAGAATTTCACGGCGGAGATCGTACGAAGAGGATCCTCCACGCTCCATTGCTCCGCGATCGCCAGTCTTCAGTTCCAAGGTCGCCGGTCTTCAGCTCTGCGGTCTTCAGTCTTCAGCTCCGCTCTGCGCAGGATGTTCCTGGAAGAAGAAGAGGTTGCGCTTGGAAGAAGACTTCACCGCCTGGAACAGGACCTTTTCCGCCGAACTTCAGGAACCGTGAGTACCAACCTGGGGGTTAGACTTAAAAAAAATTTAAGTTTTTTGGGGGGGGATTTGTTTTATTTAGATTAGGGATAGGCAGAAAAAGGGCAATGCCCAAACAAATGCCCTTTTCAGGGCAATGGGTAGTTTAGGTTTTTTAGTGTTAGGTTATTTTATTGGGGGGGGTTTGGTGGGTGGAGGGGTTTTACTGTTAGGGGGGCTTTGTGTATTTTCTTTAAAAAGAGCTGATTATCTTGGGGAAATGCCCTGCAAAAAGCCCTTTTAAGGGCTACTGGTAGTTTATTCTTAGAGTAGGAGGTGTTTTTATTTTGGGGGGTCTTTTATTTTCATAGGGATTAGGTTTAATTTTGATAAATTTGGTAATTTGATTTTTGTATTTTCTGTAATGTTAGCTTTTTTATTTTTTATAAACTTTTTTTGTAACTTAAGAGTGTATTAGTTTAGGTAATATGGGTTTATTTAATGGGGTGTTAGGCTAGGGGGGTGTTAGGTTAGTATACTGTACTTAGTTATTGAAATAGTTATTTGCATTGTGGGTTTTGGCGGTTTAAAGGGTTAATAAGTTAAATAGGTGTATTGCGATGTAGGGGTTTTGCGGTTTGGGGTTAATAGGGTAAATAGGTTTATTGTAATGTAGGGGGTTTTGCGGTTTAGGGGTTAATAGGGTAAATAGGTTTATTGCAATGTAGGGGTTTAGGGGTTATGTATATAAAGAAATATACTTAAAGTAGATATAATTTAAAGAGAAGAAAAAGTTGTATTTATTTAGGACAGTAGTTTGTCTAATTAGAGTGTGGCTATATCTGTAGTTAATTATATTTAAAATATTTTTGATATATTTAAGATAGTAGTCCATTAAAATTATAGTATTGCTACACCTGTAGCTTACATTTTTATATAAAAGAAGAGTTACAAAATAGGTTGTTTCTTCATCTGTAGCTTAAACAATAATTAGACTGCCCTCTGGGCAGGCTTATCGACTAGTAGCAAATAAAAATTAAACTTTAAAAGCATTAAAAAAGGTAAAACATATATATTATTTGTGTTGGCCAAATATAGAGGTGTTGATCTTGGCCCATTTTGGTATAGTGCATGCCACCGTTTCACCACCAAATGCAATCATATGGAAAAAAAATGGTCAACTTTTTCACAAACTGCTTTTCTCACTGAAATTATTTACACACAACTACTGCAGTCAAAAGACAAATGGTTGTAAAAGGTTCTCTGGAGTGCCTTTTGTTCAGAAATAGCAGACATGCATGGCTTTCCACTTAGTTTCTGGAAATTAGAAGGCCACACTTCTGAAATTCCCGGTAGTGAAAGGATTAATTAGTTAGCTGGAAGAGAATAGCATTTTAATGCAGGGATTACCCTCCCACCTGACACTTCCCACCTCCTTGATCCCTGTCAAACAGCTCTCTCCCGCACAATCACACTTCTGACCACCAGACATTCTGACAGATTTAAGTTTTAGCTGTTTTTTTAAATAAATTATATGTATTTATTTATGCAGTGTAGGATTACCCCTTACCCTCCCACCTCCCTGATTCCTCCCAAAAAGTCCTCTGACCTTCCCCTCTCCCATTGGTGTCTGCCATCTTTTTTTCTTCATGTCTCTTTCTTTATTTTAAAAATCAACAAAATAGAACCAAAGCATAAAAAAAAACATGCAACAAAAAAAGAGTAGCGCCACACAGGGCGCGGTCTACACAAAAAAGAAATATCAACATAAAATGGCATATACACTCCACAACCCAAATTTCATTTATGTGTGATCATATAAAGATAACAAATAATAAAATCTGACAAAGCCATAATCTTGGCCAGGTGAAGAGGGGGGGGGGGGGGGAAGGGGGAGGGGAAAGGGGGGAAAAAGCAACTACCTGCCTCCTCCTCTCGCACCTCTCCCCCCCCCCGCCACCCATTAAAGGGACAACCTACTACTCAACTTGTAAGAACTAAGTTAAAGGTTATCAATTTTCCATTGTTCTAAAAGTTTAGATGACCTAAGCAGGGAGAGTATTTGATTTCTTTTTGGCTGAGGTAGGTATTTAATAAGGCACTCCCATTTTAATAATAGTTTTGCAACATATTTTTCTCCAAACCAGCATGGACTGCGCTGTTCCAAAATAAACTGTTCTTTCAAAGATTTAATAAATAGGTTCAAACTAGGGGTTTAGAATCTTTCCACGCTCTAAAAATCAAATTGTGACCTAGTATTACATCTTATATTAAGCAATCTAGTTTTGGATCGCTATTGTTTGCCATTACATAAAAAAATTATATCGTAAATGAAAAACGTTATTTCTTTTTTGCATATCTTACACATCTTATTTTAGAACAGTAAAAAATATAGGCCTAGATTTGGAGTTCGGCGGTAAAAGGGCTGTTAACGCTCCGCGGGTTTTTTTCTGGCCGCACCATAAATTTAACTCTGGTATCGAGAGTTCAAACAAATGCTGCGTTAGGCTCCAAAAAAGGAGCGTAGAGCATATTTACCGCAAATGCAACTCTCGATACCAGAGTTGCTTACGGACGCGGCCGGCATCAAAAACGTGCTCGTGCACGATTCTCCCATAGGAAACAATGGGGCTGTTTGAGCTGAAAAAAAACCTAACACCTGCAAAAAAGCAGCGTTCAGCTCTTAACGCAGCCCCATTGTTTCATGGGGAAACACTTCCTACGTCTGCACCTAACACTCTAACATGTACCCCGAGTCTAAACACCCCTAACCTTACACTTATTAACCCCTAATCTGCCGCCCCCGCTATCGCTGACCCCTGCATTACACTTTAACCCCTAATCTGGCGCTCCGTAAACCGCCGCCACCTACGTTATCCCTATGTACCCCTAATCTGCTGCCCTAACATCGCCGACCCCTATGTTATATTTATTAACCCCTAATCTGCCCCCCACAACGTCGCCGACACCTGCCTACACTTATTAACCCCTAATCTGCCGAGCGGACCTGAGCGCTACTATAATAAAGTTATTAACCCCTAATCCGCCTCACTAACCCTATCATAAATAGTATTAACCCCTAATCTGCCCTCCCTAACATCGCCGACACCTACCTTCAATTATTAACCCCTAATCTGCCGACCGGAGCTCACCGCTATTCTAATAAATGTATTAACCCCTAAAGCTAAGTCTAACCCTAACACTAACACCCCCCTAAGTTAAATATAATTTTTATCTAACGAAATAAATTAACTCTTATTAAATAAATGATTCCTATTTAAAGCTAAATACTTACCTGTAAAATAAACCCTAATATAGCTACAATATAAATTATAATTATATTATAGCTATTTTAGGATTAATATTTATTTTACAGGCAACTTTGTAATTATTTTAACCAGGTACAATAGCTATTAAATAGTTAAGAACTATTTAATAGTTACCTAGTTAAAATAATAACAAATTTACCTGTAAAATAAATCCTAACCTAAGATATAATTAAACCTAACACTACCCTATCAATAAAATAATTAAATAAACTACCTACAATTACCTACAATTAACCTAACACTACACTATCAATAAATTAATTAAACACAATTGCTACAAATAAATACAATTAAATAAACTATCTAAAGTACAAAAAATAAAAAAGAACTAAGTTACAGAAAATAATAAAATATTTACAAACATAAGAAAAATATTACAACAATTTTAAACTAATTACACCTACTCTAAGCCCCCTAATAAAATAACAAAGCCCCCCAAAATAAAAAATTCCCTACCCTATTCTAAAATACAAATATTACAAGCTCTTTTACCTTACCAGCCCTGAACAGGGCCCTTTGCGGGGCATGCCCCAAGAATTTCAGCTCTTTTGCCTGTAAAAAAAAACATACAATACCCCCCCCCAACATTACAACCCACCACCCACATACCCCTAATCTAACCCAAACCCCCCTTAAATAAACCTAACACTAATCCCCTGAAGATCTTCCTACCTTGTCTTCACCATACCAGGTTCACCGATCCGTCCTGGCTCCAAGATCTTCATCCAACCCAAGCGGGGGTTGGCGATCCATAATCCGGTGCTCCAAAGTCTTCCTCCTATCCGGCAAGAAGAGGACATCCGGACCGGCAAACATCTTCTCCAAGCGGCATCTTCTATCTTCTTCCATCCGATGACGACCGGCTCCATCTTGAAGACCTCCAGCGCGGATCCATCCTCTTCTTCCGACGACTAGACGACGAATGACGGTTCCTTTAAGGGACGTCATCCAAGATGGCGTCCCTCGAATTCCGATTGGCTGATAGGATTCTATCAGCCAATCGGAATTAAGGTAGGAATTTTCTGATTGGCTGATGGAATCAGCCAATCAGAATATAGTTCAATCCGATTGGCTGATCCAATCAGCCAATCAGATTGAGCTCGCATTCTATTGGCTGTTCCGATCAGCCAATAGAATGCGAGCTCAATCTGATTGGCTGATTGGATCAGCCAATCGGATTGAACTATATTCTGATTGGCTGATTCCATCAGCCAATCAGAAAATTCCTACCTTAATTCCGATTGGCTGATAGAATCCTATCAGCCAATCGGAATTCGAGGGACGCCATCTTGGATGACGTCCCTTAAAGGAACCGTCATTCGTCGTCTAGTCGTCGGAAGAAGAGGATGGATCCGCGCTGGAGGTCTTCAAGATGGAGCCGGTCGTCATCGGATGGAAGAAGATAGAAGATGCCGCTTGGAGAAGATGTTTGCCGGTCCGGATGTCCTCTTCTTGCCGGATAGGAGGAAGACTTTGGAGCACCGGATTATGGATCGCCAACCCCCGCTTGGGTTGGATGAAGATCTTGGAGCCAGGACGGATCGGTGAACCTGGTATGGTGAAGACAAGGTAGGAAGATCTTCAGGGGATTAGTGTTAGGTTTATTTAAGGGGGGTTTGGGTTAGATTAGGGGTATGTGGGTGGTGGGTTGTAATGTTGGGGGGGGGGTATTGTATGTTTTTTTTTACAGGCAAAAGAGCTGAAATTCTTGGGGCATGCCCCGCAAAGGGCCCTGTTCAGGGCTGGTAAGGTAAAAGAGCTTGTAATATTTGTATTTTAGAATAGGGTAGGGAATTTTTTATTTTGGGGGGCTTTGTTATTTTATTAGGGGGCTTAGAGTAGGTGTAATTAGTTTAAAATTGTTGTAATATTTTTCTTATGTTTGTAAATATTTTATTATTTTCTGTAACTTAGTTCTTTTTTATTTTTTGTACTTTAGATAGTTTATTTAATTGTATTTATTTGTAGCAATTGTGTTTAATTAATTTATTGATAGTGTAGTGTTAGGTTAATTGTAGGTAATTGTAGGTAGTTTATTTAATTATTTTATTGATAGGGTAGTGTTAGGTTTAATTATATCTTAGGTTAGGATTTATTTTACAGGTAAATTTGTTATTATTTTAACTAGGTAACTATTAAATAGTTCTTAACTATTTAATAGCTATTGTACCTGGTTAAAATAATTACAAAGTTGCCTGTAAAATAAATATTAATCCTAAAATAGCTATAATATAATTATAATTTATATTGTAGCTATATTAGGATGTATTTTACAGGTAAGTATTTAGCTTTAAATAGGAATTATTTATTTAATAAGAGTTAATTTATTTCGTTAGATAAAAATTATATTTAACTTAGGGGGGTGTTAGTGTTAGGGTTAGACTTAGCTTTAGGGGCTAATACATTTATTAGAATAGCGGTGAGCTCCGGTCGGCAGATTAGGGGTTAATAATTGAAGGTAGGTGTCGGCGATGTTAGGGAGGGCAGATTAGGGGTTAATACTATTTATGATAGGGTTAGTGAGGCGGATTAGGGGTTAATAACTTTATTATAGTAGCGCTCAGGTCCGCTCGGCAGATTAGGGGTTAATAAGTGTAGGCAGGTGTCGGCGACGTTGAGGGGGGCAGATTAGGGGTTAATAAATATAACATAGGGGTCGGCGATGTTAGGGGTAGCAGATTAGGGGTACATAGGGATAACGTAGGTGGCGGCGATTTGCGGTCGGAAGATTAGGGGTTAATTATTTTAAGTAGCTTGCGGCGACGTTGTGGGGGGGCAAGTTAGGGGTTAATAGATATAATACAGGGGTCGGCGGTGTTAGGGGCAGCAGATTAGGGGTACATAAGTATAACGTAGGTGGCGGTCGGCAGATTAGGGGTTAAAAATTTTAATCGAGTGTCGGCGATGTGGGGGGACCTCGGTTTAGGGGTACATAGGTAGTTTATGGGTGTTAGTGTACTTTAGGGTACAGTAGTTAAGAGCTTTATAAACCGGCGTTAGCCAGAAAGCTCTTAACTCCTGCTATTTTCAGGCGGCTGGAATCTTGTCGTTAGAGCTCTAACGCTCACTGCAGAAACGACTCTAAATACCGGCGTTAGGAAGATCCCATTGAAAAGATAGGCTACGCAAATGGCGTAGGGGGATCTGCGGTATGGAAAAGTCGCGGCTGAAAAGTGAGCGTTAGACCCTTTAATCACTGACTCCAAATACCAGCGGGCGGCCAAAACCAGCGTTAGGAGCCTCTAACGCTGGTTTTGACGGCTACCGCCGAACTCTAAATCTAGGCCATAGTGATTTAAATTTGCCCCAGATAAGCCACATTTTGCACATCCCACAACCTTATCTTTAAACAATTTATTTAGCACATAGGGTGTTATATATACTAACTGGACACTGTATTAGGTACACCTTGCTAGTACCAGGTTGGACCCCCTTTTTCCTTCAGAACTGACTTCATTATTTGTGGCATAGATTCAACAAGGTGTTGGAAATATTTCTCAGAGATTTTGGTGCATATTGACATGATAGCATCACGCAGTTGCTGCAGCTTTGTCGGCTGCACATCCATGATGCGAATCTCCCGTTCCACCACATCCCAAAGGTGCTCCATAGGACAACCTTGCCACATTCAAAGTCATTTAAATCCCCTTTCTTCCCCGTTCTGATGCTCGGTTTGAACTTCAGCAAGTGGTCTTCACCACATCTAGATTCCTAAATGCATTAAATTGCTTACATGTGATTGGCTAATTAGCAATTTGTGTTACCAAGCAATTGAACAGGTGCACCTAATAAAGTAGCTGGTGAGTGTATATTTGATGAAGTAATTTTAGGCGAGATTCTTTTCTATCCATTGACAATGTTGCTTTCTCAATTTTGGTCAAGCTCTTCTTAACCAGGAAAGAGGAAGATTCGGATAGGCCTGAGTTCGCCCATTTCTGTGCAAGAAGAGAAAGATTATTTGTATTATCTTCTTTAAGTAAATTCCAATTTACTTCTATTATTAAAGTTGCTTCCTTCTCTTGGACTCATTTGCTAAAGGAGCAGTAATTTACTACTAGAAGCTAGCTGAACACATCTAGTGAGCCAATAACAATGGACAAATGTGTGCAGGCACCAATCACCTGCTAGTACCAACTAGCATAGGATATGTATATATTCTTTTTCAACAACGGATACCAAGAGAACAAAGTACATTTAAAAATAGAAGTGAATTTAAAAGTTAAAATTACATGCTCTTTCAGATTTCTGAAAGTTTATTATCAACTTTCCTATCCCTTTAATTTTGAGTTTACTGTCCCTTTAAATTGGATTTATATTGTGGTACAGAACGTGTATAGGTCTGCAGACTTTATAAAAGTTGTTTGTGTGTGTGTGTGTGTGTATATATATATATATATATATATATATATATATATATATATATATACATAATCTGAATTGTGTAAGAAAAAAATGCAGGATTCATGTCCATTTAAAAAGAGGATTTTTGGCTATATGGGACATATATTGTCCCTCCAAAAGAAACTATGCAATACACAGACCTCCAATGGCAAAACATTTAGTCACTACATTGACTGGAGTGAACCTTTGAAGTCCCAATGCAGATATACTCTTGTGTTCATGAAGAAGATGCTTCTACACAGAACTAAAATCATCCAGCAGATCAATTCATGCAACTGATATTCACTGCTTAAAGGGACATTACACACTTTGAGATGTTAATATAACATGATAAAATATATATATAAACCCTGCAATATACTTTAATTATTTATTTTGTCCCCTTTTCTTCTAATTCCAATTGAGAGCGTTTCAGTTGAAATTGAGAGCGTTTCAGTTCCTGTTAGAAATAGAAGTACAGAACACTGTTCCACACAGATTTTCACTGCACACTCTAATGATCTATCTATAGCTGTCCCTAATTGACCACAGCAGAGAAGGTAACCTAAGTTACAACATGGCAGCTCCCATTGCTTTATAGACACTAAAACTTTACACTTATTTTGTCAATATTTAAACAACTAATGAAACTTTAAAAAAACATAATTTATGCTTACCTGATAAATTTATTTCTCTTGTAGTGTATCCAGTCCACGGATCATCCATTACTTGTGGGATATTCTCCTTCCCAACAGGAAGTTGCAAGAGGATCACCCACAGCAGAGCTGCTATATAGCTCCTCCCCTCACTGATATATCCAGTCATTCGACCGAAACAAACAGAGAAAGGAGAAACCATAGGGTGCAGTGGTGACTGTAGTTTAATTAAAATTTAGACCTGCCTTAAAATAACAGGGCGGGCCGTGGACTGGATACACTACAAGAGAAATAAATTTATCAGGTAAGCATAAATTATGTTTTCTCTTGTTAAGTGTATCCAGTCCACGGATCATCCATTACTTGTGGGATACCAATACCAAAGCTAAAGTACACGGATGATGGGAGGGACAAGGCAGGGATTAAGCAGAAGGAACCACTGCCTGAAGAACCTTTCTCCCAAAAACAGCCTCCGAAGAAGCAAAAGTATCAAATTTGTTCTTGCAAATCTGTTCAACAGAGGCCTCATTTTTAAAGGCCCAGGTGGAAGCCACAGCTCTAGTAGAATGAGCTGTAATCCTTTCAGGGGGCTGCTGTCCAGCAGTCTCATAGGCTAGGCGTATTATGCTCCGAAGCCAAAAGGAAAGAGAGGTCGCTGAAGCTTTTTGAGCTCTCCTCTGTCCAGAGTAAACGACAAACAGTGTAAATGTTTGACGAAAATCTTTAGTAGCTTGTAAGTAAAACTTCAAGGCACGGACTACGTCCAGATTATGTAAAAGACGTTCCTTCTTTGAAGAAGGATTAGGACACAATGATGGAACAACAATCTCTTGATTGATATTCTTGTTAGAAACCACCTTAGGTAAAAACCCAGGTTTGGTCCGCAGAACTACCTTATCTGCATGAAAAATCAGATAAGGAGAATCACATTGTAAGGCAGATAACTCAGAGACTCTTCGAGCCGAGGAAATAGCCATCAAAAACAGAACTTTCCAGGATAAAAGTTTAATATCAATGGAATGAAGGGGTTCAAACGGAACTCCCTGAAGAACTTTAAGAACCAAGTTTAAGCTCCACGGGGGAGCAACAGGTTTAAACACAGGCTTAATTCTAACCAAAGCCTGACAAAATGCCTGGACGTCTGGAACCTCTGCCAGACGCTTGTGCAAAAGAATAGACAGAGCAGAAATCTGTCCCTTTAAGGAACTAGCTGATAATCCTTTGTCCAAACCCTCTTGGAGAAAGGACAATATCCTAGGAATCCTAACCTTACTCCATGAGTAATTCTTGGATTCACACCAATAAAGATATTTACGCCATATCTTGTGGTAGATTTTCCTGGTGACAGGCTTTCGTGCCTGTATTAAGGTATCAATGACTGACTCGGAGAAGCCACGCCTTGATAGAATCAAGCGTTCAATCTCCATGCAGTCAGTCTCAGAGAAATTAGATTTGGATGATTGAAAGGACCTTGTATTAGAAGGTCTTGTCTCAGAGGGAGAGTCCATGGTGGAAAGGATGACATGTCCACTAGGTCTGCATACCAGGTCCTGCGTGGCCACGCAGGCGCTATCAGAATCACCGATGCTCTCTCCGGTTTGATCTTGGCAATCAGTCAAGGGAGCAGAGGAAACGGTGGAAACACATAAGTCAGGTTGAAGAACCAAGGCGCTGCTAGAGCATCTATCAGCGTCGCTTCTGGGTCCCTGGACCTGGATCCCAACGATGAATCAATTGAGCAAACACCTCCGGATGGAGTTCCCACTCCCCCAGATGAAAAGTCTGACAACTTAGAAAATCCGCCTCCCAGTTCTCTACGCCTGGGATATGGATCGCTGACAGGTGGCAAGAGTGAGTCTCTGCCCAGCGAATTATCTTTGAGACTTCTAACATCGCTAGGGAACTCCTGGTTCCCCCTTGATGGTTGATGTAAGCCACAGTCGTGATGTTATCCGACTGAAATCTGATGAACCTCAGTGTTGCTAACTGAGGCCAAGCCAGAAGAGCATTCAATATTGCTCTTAACTCCAGAATATTTATTGGGAGGAGTTTCTCCTCCTGAGTCCATGATCCCTGAGCCTTCAGGGAGTTCCAGACTGCACCCCAACCTAGAAGGCTGGCATCTGTTGTTACAATTGTCCAATCTGGCCTGCGAAAGGACATACCCTTGGACAGATGGACCCGAGATAGCCACCAGAGAAGAGAATCTCTGGTCTCTTGATCCAGATTTAGTAGAGGGGACAAATCTGAGTAATCCCCATTCCACTGACTTAGCATGCATAATTGCAGCGGTCTGAGATGCAGGCGCGCAAATGGCACTATGTCCATTGCCGCTACCATTAAGCCGATTACTTCCATGCACTGAGCCACTGACGGGCGTGGAATGGAATGAAGACTTGGCAATTTGAAAGCTTGACGCCTGTATCAGGATGTCGTCTAGATAAGGAGCCACCGCTATGCCTCGCGGTCTTAGAACCGCCAGAAGTGAGCCCAGAATCTTGTAAAAATTCTCGGGGCTGTAGCCAACCCGAAGGGAAGAGCTACAAATTGGTAATGCCTGTCTAGAAAGGCAAACCTTAGGAACCGATGATGATCTTTGTGAATCGGTATGTGAAGGTAGGCATCCTTTAAGTCCACTGTGGTCATGTACTGACCCTCTTGGATCATGGGTAGGATGGTCCGAATTGTTTCCATTTTGAATGATGGAACTCTGAGGAATTTGTTTAAGATTTTTAGATCCAAAATTGGTCTGAAGGTTCCCTCTTTCTTGGGAACCACAAACAGATTTGAATAAAAACCCTGTCCTTGTTCCATCCGCGGAACTGGATGGATCACTCCCATTACTAGGAGGTCTTGCACACAGCTTAGGAATGCCTCTTTCTTTATCTGGTTTGCTGATAACCTTGAAAGATGAAATCTCCCCTGTGGAGAAGAAGCTTTGAAGTCCAGAAGATATCCCTGAGATATGATCTCCAACGCCCAGGGATCCTGAACATCTCTTGCCCACGCCTGGGCGAAGAGAGAAAGTCTGCCCCCTACTAGATCCATTTCCGGATAGGGGGCCGTTCCTTCATGCTGTCTTGGGGGCAGCAGTAGGCTTTCTGGCCTGCTTGCCCTTGTTCCAGGACTGGTTAGGTTTCCAGGCCTGTCTGGAATGAGCAACAGTTCCCTCTTGTTTTGAAGCGGAGGAAGTTGATGCTGCTCCTGCCTTGAAATTTCGAAAGGCACGAAAATTAGACTGTTTGGCCTTTGATTTGGCCCTGTCCTGAGGGAGGGTATGACCCTTACCTCCAGTAATGTCAGCAATAATTTCCTTCAAGCCAGGCCCAAATAAGGTCTGTCCCTTGAAAGGAATGTTGAGTAACTTAGACTTTGAAGTCACGTCAGCTGACCAGGATTTAAGCCATAGCGCCCTACGCGCCTGGATGGCAAATCCGGAATTCTTAGCCGTTAGTTTAGTCAAATGAACAATGGCATCAGAAACAAATGAGTTAGCTAGCTTAAGTGTTCTAAGCTTGTCAATAATTTCAGTCAATGGAGCTGTCTGGATGGCCTCTTCCAGGGCCTCAAACCAGAATGCCGCCGCAGCAGTGACAGGCGCAATGCATGCAAGGGGCTGTAAAATAAAACCTTGTTGAATAAACATTTTCTTAAGGTAACCCTCCAATATTTTATCCATTGGATCTGAAAAAGCACAACTGTCCTCAACCGGGATAGTGGTACGCTTTGCTAAAGTCCCGTGTAGTGGCGTCAATTGGAAACATTTTTCTAAATATAGGAGGTGGGGAAAAGGGCACACCGGGTCTATCCCACTCCTTGCTAATAATTTCTGTAAGCCTTTTAGGTATAGGAAAAACATCAGTACACACCGGCACCGCATAGTATTTATCCAGCCTACACAATTTCTCTGGTACTGCAATTGTGTTACAGTCATTCAGAGCAGCTAATACCTCCCCAAGCAATACACAGAGGTTCTCAAGCTTAAATTTAAAATTAGAAATCTCTGAATCAGGTTTCCCCGAATCAGAGATGTCACCCACAGACTGAAGCTCTCCGTCCTCATGTTCTGCATATTGTGACGCAGTATCAGACATGGCCCTTACAGCATTTGCGCGCTCTGTATCTCTTCTAACCCCAGAGCTATCGCGCTTGCCTCTTAATTCAGGCAATCTGGATAATACCTCTGACAGGGTATTATTCATGATTGCAGCCATGTCCTGCAAAGTAATCGCTATGGGCGTTGATGTAATTGGCGCCATACTAGCGTGCGTCCCCTGAGTGGGAGGCAAAAGGTCTGACACGCGGGGGGAGTTAGCCGGCATAACTTCCCCCTCGACAGAACCCTCTGGTGACAATTCTTTTATAGATAAAGACTGATCTTTACTGTTTAAGGTGAAATCAATACATTTAGTACACATTCTCCTATGGGGCTCCACCATGACTTTCAAACATAATGAACAAGTAGTTTCCTCTGTGTCAGACATGTTTAAACAGACTAGCAATGAGACTAGCAAGCTTGGAAAACACTTTAAACAAGTTTACAAGCAATATAAAAAACGTTACTGCGCCTTTAAGAAACACAAATTTTGTCAAAATTTGAAATAACAGTGAAAAAAGGCAGTTACACTAACGAAATTTTTACAGTGTATGTAACAAGTTAGCAGAGCATTGCACCCACTTGCAAATGGATGATTAACCCCTTAATACCAAAAACTGAATAATAAATGACAAAAACGTTTTTCAAACAGTCACAACAACTGCCACAGCTCTACTGTGGCTTTTTACCTCCCTCAAATACGACTTTGAAGCCTTTTGAGCCCTCCAGAGATGTCCTGGATCATGCAGGAAGAAGCTGGATGTCTGTGTCTGTAATCTTTGCTGCGCAAAAAAGCGCTAAAATAGGCCCCTCCCACTCATATTACAACAGTGGAGAGCCTTAGGAAACTGTTTCTAGGCAAAATTCAAGCCAGCCATGTGGAAAAAAACTAGGCCCCAATAAGTTTTATCACCAAACACATATAAAAACGATTAAACATGCCAGCAAACGTTTTATATTACATTTTTATAAGAGTATGTATCTCTATTAATAAGCCTGATACCAGTCGCTATCACTGCATTTAAGGCTTTACTTACATTAATCCGGTATCAGCAGCATTTTCTAGCAAATTCCATCCCTAGAAAAATATAACTGCACATAACTTATTGCAGGAAAACCTGCACGCCATTCCCCCTCTGAAGTCACCTCACTGCTCAGAATATGTGAGAACAGCCATGGATCTTAGTTTCTTCTGCTAAGATCATAGAAAACGCAGACAGATTCTTCTTCTAAATACTGCCTGAGATAAACAGTACACTCCGGTACCATTTAAAAATAACAAACTTTTGATTGTAGAAATAAACTAAGTATAAAACACCACACTCCTCTCACGACCTCCATCTTTGTTGAGAGTTGCAAGAGAATGACTGGATATGGCAGTGAGGGGAGGAGCTATATAGCAGCTCTGCTGTGGGTGATCCTCTTGCAACTTCCTGTTGGGAAGGAGCATATCCCATAAGTAATGGATGATCCGTGGACTGGATACACTTAACAAGAGAAATATAGCTACATTTTATTCTCAGACTAGACTTTTCTTTGAATGCATCATTCTATCTAGCATTTATTTAGTGTTTTTAATGTCCCTTTAAAAGCTTCATATTTCAGTGCCATTCCATAATTATTCCAGCTGTAAGCTCAGGAGCATGCATGTGTCACGTACTAAACAGCAGCAAGGTCCATCACAATCCTTTCGACATTTTATAGACATTCTATTTGTCCATTAAATATATTTTTCATTTTAGACAGCATTAGGGAGGGTGATAAATTTAGAAGACAAAATGAAGCCGTGAGGCCAAAAGAAACTTGACTGCTTTGATCACTGTACATCAAAGATGAAAAGTATAAAGCTTTAACAAAATGCAGCTTTCAAGTTATAAAATTGTAAAGACAATTTTACCCTCTTATTTTTTAGTTGGTCTTCCTATATATAACGATAATCTGATTTTAAGTGTGTTTGGTAATCATCTAAAAAGATATGCATTTTAGAAACCACAAAAATATATTTAGACAAATGTATTAAAGATTTTATTCAACACATAAATATATTTAAAGGGACACTCAAGTCAAAATTACACTTTCATTATTCAGATAGAGCATGCAATTTTAAACAACTTTCAAATTTACTTCCATTAAGAAAATGTGCACAGTCTTTTTATATTTAAACTTTTTGAGTCACCAGCTCCTACTGAGCATGTGTAAGAATTCACAGAATAAGCATGTATGCATTTGTGATTGGCTGATGGCTGTCACATGGTACATGTATGCATTTGTGATTGACTGATGGCTGCCACATGGTACAGGGGGAGTAGAAATAGACATAACTTTTTAAAATTGTCAGAAAAAAAATCTACTACTCATTTGAAGTTCAGACTAAGTGCTAATGTATTGTCTTGTTATCATGCATTTGTTGATTATGCAAACCTACTGTGTTGACTGGTTCTTTAAGCAAATCTTGGAGATATCTTCTTTTCTTACTTATTTCTTCCCCTACAAACATACAGAGTCAAATGGAAGGTTACCTTACTAATAGCTGAATCATTTCAGTGCCAACAGGGATCTCCTTACCACACGTGGCTCTTATTACATAGGATTGAGGTTATGAATTGTGAGTAGAAACCAAGAGGGGATCCTCATTTAGCCAATTTTCTCATTGACATATTCTCTTTATTAGAAGCTGACAAACATTTTAGAAACATTACTAAAAACAAGAAAATAGTATGAACTTTGATTTTGAAATGAGAAACTGCTTTAATTTGCGTTACCCCTCTGCTTTTGTGTTCTACAATCAATATAAGGTTCTGTTACTATTTTTTTATAGGCCCCGCAATTCTGCTCAATAAATGTACAGTGATCAAAGCAGTTAAGTTTCTTTTGGCCACACAGCTTCATTTTGTCTTCTACATTTTTCTACCAACTAGATAAACTTATCTAGTCGGTAGAATAGCCTTATGCTTATCCCAGACATTCATAAAGTCCCCCACAGTGCTTGTCATTACCACCTCTTGTGGAAGTTTATTCCATGAAACAATCGCCCTTTCTGTAAAGAAGTGCTTCCTCAAATTACTCCTAAATCTACTATCCTTCAGCTTGAGATCATGACCCCTTGTTCTTGAATTTGTCTTTTTATGTAAAATACTCACAGTCTCAGCTTTACTAAGCCCTTTAATATACTTGAAAGTGTGCATAAATAAAAAGAGAGAAGCACTCAACCCGGGAACGAATAATAGCTTGTTCTATGGCTAATTACCATCCAAGAAGCAGCCTCTTTTTGCTCAACATGTGCCTTTTACAGAGAAGAACTTTCCTGTAGCATATTAGTCTGATCCTGACTTAACAGTACAGCCCAGCCCCGAAATACCATGCAATTCCTCCCTGAACAATAGTCCGAAACGTACGTCTGGGGTTTTGCCGATTCTCTTGTTCAGAGAGGGATTGCCTGGTATGCTACAGGACAGTTCTTCTCTGTGAAAGGCACATGTTGAGCAAAAAAGAGGCTGCTTCTTGGGTGGTAACTAGCCATAGAGCAAGATATTATGCTAATGTTCGTTCCTAGGTTGAGCACTTCTCTCTTTTTATTTATGCAAATTATCACTCTTAGGGAAGTCTCCCTATGCGTGATGTGGGAATCCAGACGTGGACCCGTTGCTCAGTGTGCCTAGAGAGATATGGCTTCACCTCACTGACGAGGCCCACAATAGGCCGAAACATACGCCTGGGGTTTTGCTGTTTCTCTTATTCAGAGAGTGATTGCCTGGTATTTCTGGGCTGGACTGTACTGTTAAGTCAGGATCAGACTGATATGCTACAGGACAGTTCTTCTCTGTGAAACGCACATGTTGAGCAAAAAGAGGCTGCTTCTTGGGTAGTAACTAGCCATAGAGCAAGCTATTATGCTATTGTTCGTTCCCAGGTTGAGCGCTTCTCTCTTTTTATTTATACTTGAAATTTGCAATCATATCACCCCTTTCTCTTCCCAGGTGTCCTTGTCCAGCACTCACTGACACTTTACAAATGGTACATTTTACGAAAGGTTAAAAAAATTATATTTAAAATAAAATATCTAAAAAATAATACACTAAACATATTACAGTCTATAGTAAAATCAGTTTGCAAAGTCTAAATAAAAAGTCTGGATAAAAGAATATAAAGTCTAAATAAAAAAATAAATTAAATTGCACTATATGATACCCCATTTTCAAATGGAGATCTTATAAAACAGATACGGATAGGGTATAGCGCTAGACCAAAAACATACTTAGCCTCACTAAAGGTTATTGTCTCCTCCCTAGACAATAGAGAATTAAGAATGTAAAATCAGTGGATATAGGAGGCGCTATAGAGCCGTAGGATATATAGATATAAATAAATGTAAAATTCACTGTATCGTTACCAGTTAAAACAATCCAAAAAATTAAAAATCCAAAAATCCCAATGACCCTTAAGGGATACGTTTAAATACTATTTATGTGCAAAATCTGTGATAATTAAAAATAAAGTTAAATATCTACGTACATATATATAAAAACAATTTATCCAAGTGAAAAATCAAAGTGAAATAAATGCAGTATATCAAAGTGCAATCAATGATCAAGTGACAATATTTAGTAAAACACAGATGTGATATTTAATAAGTCAATGCATAAAAGGTTGACACATACAATCCATATAACAATCAATCATACATAAAAAACCGGTTTAAACATACACACTATACATAACCCCTCAGATTCCCCAAATCAAATGTGGCTGGCGGAGAACACCTATAATGACTGTGTTCTAATCTTGGTGTTAGTAATTCAAGGGGATCCCCCAAAGAAGATGGTCCGGAATGATACTGTGGGTTTAATTATTGTAAATCCAAAGATATAATCAGTGATTAGCAGCCAGTGCCGGTATAAGTAAAATACCGGCAATGTAAAAGCCGGTATTTTACTTATACCGGCACTGGCTGCTAATCACTGATTACCGGCTGTGCCGGTAAAACACCAGCTGGGTGGCAACCCTACCCTCTTTTGAATTTTGAATTGTTGGGAGGAAATAGTTACCTGCGGAAAGGTGTTGTAGCAATAGCGAATCACCTGTGCAGAGAGTGGATTTAAGGGCAAAGGTTGCAGGAAGTAGCATCTTGAAAAAGACCCAGAAGGGGTTGAAACGCGTAGAGGACTTACCTGCTACTGTTTGTGATTTTTTGGAGGACCGAAGTTGAAGTGAACTCTCTGTACCCTGGCGTACAGAGGACATCCTGTGGAAACAAACACTTGCGCAAGTGGTCACCTAGGACCCGGAACCGGGTGACGTCACTCACGGGATTTTCGCTGAGCAGACATCTAAAGGAGCAGCCGGAGTGTCCGGCCAGGTAAGGATATCGCTGGCAGACACTTTCAAGAAGGTAGGAGAGCCTCCCGGCTAAGTTATAAATACTTGACTGCCTATTAAATAAGAAAACATTAAGGAAGGAGCTCTATACCATCGTGGGCTTTTATTTGTGACCAAAAAAGACTGGGGATATAACGGCACCATTCAGAAACATTAACATTTATATCTTTGGATTTACAATAATTAAACCAACAGTATGATTCCGGACCATCTTCTTTGGGGGATCCCCTTGAATTACTAACACCAAGATTAGAACACAGTCATTATAGGTGTTCTCCGCCAGCCACATTTGATTTGGGGAATCTGAGGGGTTATGTATAGTGTGTATGTTTAAACCAGTTTTTTATGTATGATTGATTGTTATATGGATTGTATGTGTCAACCTTTTATGCATTGACTTATTAAATATCACATCTGTGTTTTACTAAATATTGTCACTTGATCATTGATTGCACTTTGATATACTGCATTTATTTCACTTTGATTTTTCACTTGGATAAATTGTTTTTATATATATGTACGTAGATATTTTACTTTATTTTTAATTATCACCGATTTTTTATCACAGATTTTGCACATAAATAGTATTTAAACGTATCCCTTAAGGGTCATAGGGATTTTTGGATTTTTAATTTTTTGGATTGTTTTAACTGGTAACGATACAGTGAATTTTACATTTATTTATATCTATATATCCTACGGCTCTATAGCGCCTCCTATATCCACTGATTTTACAAATGGAGATCTTGGGAATATTCATTGTGCTACACAGCATTTTCACTGTGCTAACCCTTAGTAAAACTCTACATTACACACTTCCAGCCACAGCAAGCTATTAAATATCTGCCTCACTATCATACCCTAGCAGTAGTTTAGAGTTTGTATGGTCACCAACAACTGGCCAAGTCTACTGTTCTCTTCCCTGTGCTCACTACGTACACAGTACATGTGCATGTATAATTCTACAAATTCTAGTTTCTTTGTTTTCCTTTTATTTATTGTGAGTGTGGACGTAAATGCATTTTCCCTGTACAAAGAATACATTGAGATGAACAATATTATTATAACTAATTTTTAAAATTAAATTTACTGTGCTCTGACAAAAATATGGAGCTTTGCAGCAGACATAAGAGTGGCTTTAAATCCTTTTTTTTTTAATTATTATTATTATTATTAGTAGTAGTAGTAGTAGTAGTAGTTTAATTATTATTATTATTACTATTATTATTATACTAATACTAATAATAATAATAATTATATGTGCACATTATTTGTTTGTCTAATTTGAATTTTGAATTTATTTTGTAGTTTATGGTTTGAAATAACCAGTTTATGTATTATTCAAGATTTGATCTTATTATACAACAGCTTCAAACAATTAACATATTTATTTTAATAAGATATGTTACAAAGCAAATGAGATGTAAATCTGTGGAAATCAAAATGCTGCTAAATCAGTTTGTTTAATTCACGTTTTTTATTTATACTAAATAATAATAGTAATGCAGTGATTTTGTTGCCCTAATATTACTAAATGAACATCAGAATTATCTTGAAAACCTTTTTACACAAACCACTTCACTGACGGTAAAATAAGCAGCTACAACAATGTGTACTGTGGGTTTTATACAATACATGTACATTCAATTACATTGCTATCAAGAGTGGTATATTGTAATGTGATATATCAATTTTCTAACATGTTCTGTCTAATTCAGTTCATAAACATAATCACTGTTGCAAAATGCTCACTCCAAATGTGAATTGATTCAAATGATAAATCAAGTTTCAAAATATGTGACTAGTCAAATCTTAATAGATATGTGACTAGTATAAATGGAATAACCATATAAAAGTGGTTGAACACAGTTATATGCAAGCAGTAGGGCTATAATACAATGCTTTAAAGGGATACTAAACACAGTTTTTCTCTTTCATGATTCAGAAAGAGCATGCAATTTAAAGCAACTTTCTAATTGACTCCTATAATCAATTTTTTTTTCGTTCTCTTTCTATCTTTATTTAAATAAAACGAAGGAGCCGGCCCATTTTTGGTTCAGCACCCTGGATAGCGTTTGCCGATTGGTGGCTACATTTAGCCACCAATCAGCAAGCGCAACCCAGGTGCTGAACCAAAAATGGGCCAGCTCCTAAGCTTACATTCTTGCTTTTCAAATAAAGATAGCAAGAGAACTTAGTAAAAACATAATTTATGCTTACCTGATAAATTCCTTTCTCCTGTAGTGTGGTCAGTCCACGGGTCATCATTACTTCTGGGATATTAACTCCTCCCCAACAGGAAGTGCAAGAGGATCACCCAAGCAGAGCTGCTATATAGCTCCTCCCCTCTACGTCACACCCAGTCATTCGACCAAGAACCAAACGAGAAAGGAGAAACTATAGGGTGCAGTGGTGACTGGAGTATAATTTAAAAATTTAGACCTGCCATAAAAAACAGGGCGGGCCGTGGACTGACCACACTACAGGAGAAAGGAATTTATCAGGTAAGCATAAATTATGTTTTCTCCTGTTAAGTGTGGTCAGTCCACGGGTCATCATTACTTCTGGGATACCAATACCAAAGCTAAAGTACACGGATGACGGGAGGGACAGGCAGGATCTTTATACGGAAGGAACCACTGCCTGAAGAACCTTTCTCCCAAAAACAGCCTCCGAAAAAGCAAAAGTGTCAAATTTGTAAAATTTGGAAAAAGTATGAAGAGAAGACCAAGTTGCAGCCTTGCAAATCTGTTTAACAGAGGCCTCATTCTTAAAGGCCCAAGTGGAAGCCACAGCTCTAGTGGAATGAGCTGTAATTCTTTCAGGAGGCTGCTGTCCAGCAGTCTCATAGGCTAAACGTATTATGCTACGAAGCCAAAAAGAGAGAGAGGTAGCAGAAGCTTTTTGACCTCTCCTCTGTCCAGAATAAACGACAAACAGGGAAGAAGTTTGGCGAAAATCTTTAGTTGCCTGTAAATAAAATTTCAGGGCACGGACTACATCTAGATTGTGCAGAAGTCGTTCCTTCTTTGAAGAAGGATTCGGACACAATGATGGCACAACAATCTCTTGATTGATATTCTTATTAGTGACAACCTTAGGTAAGAACCCAGGTTTAGTACGCAGAACTACCTTATCTGAATGAAAAATCAGATACGGAGAATCACAATGTAAGGCTGATAACTCAGAGACTCTACGAGCCGAGGAAATAGCCATTAAAAACAGAACTTTCCAAGATAACAGCTTGATATCAATGGAATGAAGGGGTTCAAACGGAACACCCTGTAAAACGTTAAGAACTAATTTTAAGCTCCATGGTGGAGCAACAGTTTTAAACACAGGCTTAATCCTGGCCAAAGCCTGGCAAAAAGCCTGAACGTCTGGAACTTCTGACAGACGCTTGTGTAAAAGAATGGACAGAGCTGAGATCTGTCCCTTTAAGGAACTAGCAGATAAACCCTTTTCTAGACCTTCTTGTAGAAAGGACAATATCCTAGGAATCCTAACTTTACTCCATGAGTAACTCTTGGATTCGCACCAATGTAAGTATTTACGCCATATTTTATGGTAAATCTTTCTGGTAACAGGCTTCCTAGCCTGTATTAAGGTATCAATAACTGACTCCGAAAAACCACGCTTTGATAAAATCAAGCGTTCAATTTCCAAGCAGTCAGCTTCAGAGAAATTAGATTTTGATGTTTGAAAGGACCCTGAATTAGAAGGTCCTGTCTCAGAGGCAGAGACCAAGGTGGACAGGATGACATGTCCACTAGATCTGCATACCAGGTCCTGCGTGGCCACGCAGGCGCTATCAGAATCACTGATGCTCTCTCCTGTTTGATCCTGGCAATCAATCGAGGAAGCATCGGGAAGGGTGGAAACACATAGGCCATCCCGAAGGTCCAAGGTGCTGTCAAAGCATCTACCAGGACTGCTCACGGGTCCCTGGACCTGGACCCGTAACAAGGAAGCTTGGCGTTCTGGCGAGACGCCATGAGATCTATCTCTGGTTTGCCCCAAAGTCGAAGTATTTGGGCAAAGATCTCCGGATGAAGTTCCCACTCCCCTGGATGAAAAGTCTGACGACTTAGGAAATCCGCCTCCCAGTTTTCCACTCCAGGAATGTGGATCGCTGACAGGTGGCAAGAGTGAGACTCTGCCCAGCGAATTATCTTTGATACTTCCCTCATCGCTAGGGAGCTTCTTGTCCCTCCTTGATGGTTGATGTAAGCTACAGTCGTGATGTTGTCCGACTGAAACCTGATGAACCCCCGAGTTGTTAACTGAGGCCAAGCCAGAAGGGCATTGAGAACTGCTCTCAATTCCAGAATGTTTATTGGAAGGAGACTTTCCTCCTGAGTCCATGATCCCTGAGCCTTCAGGGAATTCCAGACAGCGCCCCAACCTAGTAGGCTGGCGTCTGTTGTTACAATTGTCCAATCTGGTCTGCTGAATGGCATCCCCCTGGACAGATGTGGCCGAGAAAGCCACCATAGAAGAGAATTTCTGGTCTCTTGATCCAGATTCAGAGTAGGAGACAAATCTGAGTAATCCCCATTCCACTGACTTAGCATGCACAATTGCAGCGGTCTGAGATGTAGGCGTGCAAAGGGTACTATGTCCATTGCCGCTACCATTAAGCCGATAACCTCCATGCATTGAGCCACTGACGGGTGTTGAATGGAATGAAGGACACGGCAAGCATTTTGAAGCTTTGTTAACCTGTCTTCTGTCAGGTAAATCTTCATTTCTACAGAGTCTATAAGAGTCCCCAAGAAGGGAACCCTTGTGAGTGGTAAGAGAGAACTCTTCTCTACGTTCACCTTCCACCCATGCGACCTTAGAAATGCCAGTACTAACTCTGTATGAGACTTGGCAGTTTGAAAGCTTGACGCTTGTATCAGAATGTCGTCTAGGTACGGAGCCACCGAAATTCCTCGCGGCCTTAGCACCGCCAGAAGAGAGCCCAGAACCTTTGTGAAGATTCTTGGAGCCGTAGCCAACCCGAATGGAAGAGCTACAAACTGGTAATGCCTGTCTAGGAAGGCAAACCTTAGATACCGGTAATGATCTTTGTGAATCGGTATATGAAGGTAGGCATCCTTTAAATCCACTGTGGTCATGTACTGACCCTTTTGGATCATGGGTAAGATTGTCCGAATAGTTTCCATTTTGAACGATGGAACTCTTAGGAATTTGTTTAGGATCTTTAAATCCAAGATTGGTCTGAAGGTTCCTTCTTTCTTGGGAACCACAAACAGATTTGAGTAAAAACCTTGTCCGTGTTCCGACCGCGGAACCGGATGGATCACTCCCATTAGTAAAAGATCTTGTACACAGCGTAGAAACGCCTCTTTCTTTATCTGGTTTGTTGACAACCTTGAAAGATGAAATCTCCCTTTTGGGGGAGAGGCTTTGAAGTCCAGAAGATATCCCTGAGATATGATCTCTAACGCCCAGGGATCCTGGACATCTCTTGCCCAAGCCTGGGCGAAGAGAGAGAGTCTGCCCCCCACTAGATCCGTTCCCGGATCGGGGGCCCTCACTTCATGCTGTCTTAGGGGCAGCAGCAGGCTTTCTGGCCTGTTTGCCCTTGTTCCAGGACTGGTTAGGTTTCCAGCCTTGTCTGTATCGAGCAACAGCTCCTTCCTGTTTTGGTGCAGAGGAAGTTGATGCTGCTCCTGCCTTGAAGTTACGAAAAGGCACGAAAATTAGACTGTCTAGCCCTAGGTTTGGCTCTGTCTTGAGGCAGGGCATGGCCTTTACCTCCTGTAATGTCAGCGATAATTTCCTTCAAACCGGGCCCGAATAAGGTCTGCCCTTTGAAAGGTATGTTAAGTAGTTTAGATTTAGAAGTAACATCAGCTGACCAGGATTTTAGCCACAGCGCTCTGCGTGCCTGAATGGCGAATCCGGAATTCTTAGCCGTAAGTTTAGTTAAGTGTACTACGGCATCAGAAATAAATGAATTAGCTAGCTTAAGGGTTTTAAGCTTGTGTGTAATCTCATCTAATGGAGCTGATTCAAGGGTCTCTTCCAGAGACTCAAACCAAAATGCTGCTGCAGCCGTGACAGGCGCAATGCATGCAAGGGGTTGCAATATAAAACCTTGTTGAACAAACATTTTCTTAAGGTAACCCTCTAATTTTTTATCCATTGGATCTGAAAAGGCGCAGCTATCCTCCACCGGGATAGTGGTACGCTTAGCTAAAGTAGAAACTGCTCCCTCCACCTTAGGGACCGTTTGCCATAAGTCCCGTGTGGTGGCGTCTATTGGAAACATCTTTCTGAATATAGGAGGGGGTGAGAAAGGCACACCGGGTCTGTCCCACTCCTTAGTAACAATTTCAGTAAGTCTCTTAGGTATTGGAAAAACGTCAGTACTCGACGGTACCGCAAAATATTTATCCAACCTACACATTTTCTCTGGTATTGCAACTGTGTTACAATCATTCAGAGCCGCTAAAACCTCCCCTAGTAATACACGGAGGTTTTCCAGCTTAAACTTAAAATTTTAAATGTCTGAATCCAGTTTATTTGGATCAGATCCGTCACCCGCAGAATGAAGCTCTCCGTCCTCATGTTCTGCAAATTGTGACGCAGTATCTGACATGGCCCTAATATTATCAGCGCACTCTGTTCTCACCCCAGAGTGATCTCGCTTACCTCTAAGTTCTGGTAATTTAGACAAAACTTCAGTCATAACATTAGCCATGTCCTGTAGTGTGATTTGTAATGGCCGCCCTGAAGTACTCGGCATTACAATATCACGCACCTCCCGAGCGGGAGATGCAGGTACTGACACGTGAGGCAAGTTAGTTGGCATAACTTCCCCCTCGTTGTTTGGTGAATGATGTTCAATTTGTACAGAATGACTCTTATTCAAAGTAGCATCAATGCAATTAGTACATAAATTTCTATTGGGCTCCACCTTGGCTTTTGCACATATAGCACAGAGATATTCCTCTGAGTCAGACATGTTTAACAAACTAGCAATTAAACTAGCAAGCTTGGAAATACTTTTCACTCAAATTACAAGTAATGTGAAAAACGCACTGTGCCTTTAAGAAGCACAGAAAAAAATTATGACAGTTTAATAATAATGAACTGGAAAAATTATAACAATCAGATTTTTCCCAGTAAAGGCATAAATTTAGCAAAGGATTGCCCCCATTAGCAATGGATAACTAACCCTTAATGGCAGAAAAAAATGTAAAAAATATAAACGTTTTTTATCACAGTCAAAGCACAATCTCACAGGTCTGCTGTGAGTGATTACCTCCCTCAAAATAATTTTTGAAGACCCTTGAGCTCTGTAGAGACGATCCGGATCATGCAGGAAGAGAAACAGACTTTTGACTGAATTTTTGATGCGTAGCAAAAGCGCCAAAATAGGCCCCTCCCCCTCACTCACAGCAGTGAGGGGAGTTCAGTAAACTGTCTCAGATTAAAATAAACGATAGCCAAGTGGAAAAACAGTGCCCAAAAACAATTTTTCACCCAGTACCTCAGATATTTAAACAATTTAGCATGCCAGCAAAAACGTTTAAAATCAAATATCATGAAATGCCATTAACAGCCTGTTGCTAGACGTTCCCACTGCAAGTAAGGCTAAAGATTATATGCATATAGTATTACCCAGAGAAGTGCCATTCCCCAGAATACAGAAGTGTACACATATATACATAAACAGCCTGATACCAGTTGCTACTACTGCATTTAAAGGGATACTAAACCCAATTTTTTTTATTTCATGATTCAGATAGAGCATGAGATTTTAAGCACCTTTCTAATTTACTCCTATTATCAATTTTTCTTTGTTCTCATGCTATCTTGATTTGAAAAAGCAGTACTGTAAGCTTTAGAGCCAGACCATTTTTTGTTCAGCACATGGGTAGCACTTGCTGATTTGTGGCTAAATGTAGCAAACCAATCAGCAGCTCTACCAAGGTGCTGAACTAAAAAATGGGCCGGCTCCTAACCTTTTATTACTGCTTTTTCAAATCAAGATAACATGAGAACAAAGAAAAATTGATAATAGGAGTAAATTAGAAAGTTGCTTAAAATTGCATGCTCTATCTGAATCATGAAAGAAAAAATGAGGGGTTAGTATCCCTTTAAGGCTGAAGTTACATTATATTGGTATTGGCAGTATTTTTTCAGTCAATTCCATTCCTCAGAAAATAATATACTGCAACATACCTCTTTGCAGGTGAACCTGCCCGCTGTCCCCTGATCTGAAGTTTACCTCACTCCTCAGAATGGCCGAGAACAGCAAAATGAATTTTAGCTACGCCGGCTAAAATCATCCAAAAACTCAGGTAGATTCTTCTTCAAATTCTACCTGAGAAGGAACAACACACTCCGGTGCTGTTTTAAAATAACAAACTTTTGATTGAAGATATAAAAACTAAGTATAATCACCACAGTCCTCTCACACATCCTATCTATTAGTTGGGTGCAAGAGAATGACTGTGTGTGACGTAGAGGGGAGGAGCTATATAGCAGCTCTGCTTGGGTGATCCTCTTGCACTTCCTGTTGGGGAGGAGTTAATATCCCAGAAGTAATGATGACCCGTGGACTGACCACACTTAACAGGAGAAATAATAATAGGAGTAAATTAGAAAGTTGCTTAATATTGCATTCTCTATCTGAATCATGAAAGAAAACAAAATTGTGGTTTAGTATCCCTTTAAAGGGACACTGAACCCACATTTTTTCTTTTATGATTCAGATAGAGCATGCAATTTTAAGCAACTTTCTAATTTAAAATTCTGTTTTTATTCGGAAAAAAGAGAAAGCTATCCAGTACAAGTTGAAACAAAGTGTCCAAGACAATACAATGACAAAGAACAAAAAATCAATCATTGTACATTACAGTGCATACAGTAATAAATTTATGAATCAGATTTCTCTATCCCTTTAACCTTTAACTTTTTTCTCTCTTGCTATGTTCCAGCAAATAGTGCAAACCTTTATCAACTATACAAAACTCAACCAGTAACATTGATCTGTTCAGCTAAATGTTAATTAATCTAGTCAGGCAGAGTGAGTGCGTAGATCTTGGGTATATTCTATGTGGGAGAGAAAAAAAAAAAAAAAAATAAAAAAAAAAAATAAATAAAAAAAAAAAATAATAATAATAACAGTCTATATAGCGATTCTCTCTCTCTCTCCCCCCCCGCCACCCCGCACCTGGTACAGGAACCCCCATTCACCTCTCAAAGAGGCCGAGAGCATATATTCAGTGTGTGCAAAGGGAGTCAGTATTTGTTTCTGGGCATCTAAGCTCAGAGTTACAATATACTTCCGCCACTTATTTATGAAGTGTTTAAGTCTTTTGTTAGTGTCCATCTTGGTGTCTAGCTGCTCAATGAGCATCTGTTTGTGTAGAGTGCGTTTAAACGTGGTGAAAGCAGGGGCAGCGCTTTCAGTCCACACCTTCAGAATAACCTAAGCAACTTTCTAATTTATTCCTATTATTAATTTTTCTTTGTTCTCTTGCTATCTTTATTTGAAAATCATGAATGTAAATCTTAGCAGCCAGCCCATTTTAGATTCAGCACCATAGATAGCGCTTGTTGGAGGCTGACATTTAACCACCAATAAGTAAGCATAACCCAGGTTATCAACCAAAAATGGGCTGGCTTCTATGCATCACATTCCTGCTTTTTAAATAAAGATAGCAAGAGAACAAAGATAATAGGAGTAAATGAGAAAGTTGCTTAATATTGCATTTTCTATCTGAATCCTTAAAGAAAAATGTAGTTTTTAAACCATGGTTGTTGTAGGTGACTTTTCTTCATAAAGAAAAGTCACCTACAACAACCATGGTTTAAAAACGAATCACATCACTTCACAGGCCCTAGTTGGGGTTTTCGTAGAACTTAAAGGGAAATGAAACCCAAAAATGTATTTTCATGATTCAGACAGAGAATAGAATTTAAAAAAAGTTTCCAATTTACTTCTATTATCAAATTTGTTTCATTCTCATTATATTCTTTGTTGAAGAGATATCTAGATAGGTAGCATGCACATGCCTGAAGCAGTACCTGACAGGAAATAGTGCTCTTGCACGTGCCCACTCCTGAACTTACCTTCCTTCTTTTCAACAAAGGATAAAAAGAAAACACATTTTTTTTGAACATATAAGTAAATTGGAAAGTTGCCTAAACTTGTATGTTCTATGCGAATCATGAAAGAAACATTTTGGGTTTTATGTCCCTTTATGTTCTTTTAATAAAAACAAAAGATGTGGCCAAAGCAAAAGTAAAATGATAATGGGTAACAGATTCAGTAATGAATATGATGATACTAAATGCATATTTTTAATTGAACCATTAAATACAATAAATTTGCATAATTAAAAAATGCATAATAAAAAGACAATGCAATAGCACCTAGTCAAACTAGTAACCAATTTTTTTTAACACACTTTTTTGTATACTTTTTATTGAGGTTTATACATGAAAATATAGGGATCTGAACACAGTATGGCAGACTCTTTCACCCACCTAGATATATAACAACACATGACATCAAGCAGACCACCATATTAGATTAGCTATTAATGCTAGTCCAATATGCACTAAAAACATGATTTCTCAAATACCTATGGGCTGTGTCTATCTGCATGTCGGCACCATGGCTCCATATGGAAAAGAATTGTGAGACTCCCTAAAGATGGAAAAGGATACAGGAAGATCAGGAAGATCAGTTGAAACACAATTGTAGCAGTAATCAGGAGGTACAGAAAGAGCCATAGTACCACTAATTAGAGTGGCAGTGACCATTCTCCTATAAAGATGCCATAGACACTGTACTTAACCCCTTAAAGGGACACTGAACCCAAATTTTTTCTTTCGTGATTCAGATAGAGCATGCAATTTTAAGCAACTTTCTAATTCACTCCTATTATCAATTTTTCTTCGTTCACTTGCTATCTTTATTTGAAAAAGAAGGCATCTAAGCTTCTTTTTTGTTTCAGGACTATGGACAGCACTTTTTTATTGGTGGATTAATTTATCCACCAATCAGCAAGAATAACCCAGGTTATTCACAAAAAATGGGCCGGCATCTAAACTTACATTCTTGCATTTCAAATAAAGATACCAAGAGAAGGAAGAAAATTTGATAAAAGGAGTAAATTAGAAAGTTGCTTAAAATTGCATGCTCTATCTGAATAAAGAAAGAAAAAATGTGGGTTTAGTGTCCCTTTAAGGACGTACAGGGTACATCCTACAAAAAATGTCACTTAATGACCAAGGACTTACCTTGTACGTCCTCAGGGTTTTCAAGTGCTTGAAGCTGGGACCGCTACACTACAGAAAAGTGTAAGGGATGGAGGGAGAGGGGGGAATTAAAAGTTTGAAAAGGGATCTTGGAGGGGGAGGAGGGGAGGGATATGAGAGGGGCAATTACACTACAGAAAAATTGGGGATTTATTTATATATGAAAAAAGGCATTTTTGTAACAAACTGGGTACTGGCAGATAGCTGCCAGTACCCAAAATGGCGGCAACTAGGTAGAGGAAGGAGGGTTAGAGAGCTTTTTTTTTTGGGGGGGGGGTCAGGGAGTTTGGGGGCTAAGGGGGGATCCAACACTGCAGAATCAATATTTTTAAAAAAAAAAATATTTTAGTACTGGCAGACTTTCTGCCAGTACTTAAGATAGCGGTGACAATTGTGAGGTGGGGTAGGGAAGAGAGCTGTTTGAGGGGGGTCAGGGAGGGATCAGGGAATGTGTGATGTGTCAGGTGGGAGGCTGATCTCTACACTATTCTGTTAGAATGCCATGCTTTATCCCAATCTGAAAACCAATATAATACACTTTCCACATCTTGTGGTAAATCTTCCAAGAGACAGGGTTAGGGTCCTGAATCAAAGTCTCAAAGTCGTAAAACCCCCTAAGAAATAACTAAGCATTCAATCTCCAAGCAGTCAAAGACTAAAGATATTGATAAAAGAACAGACCTTGAGAAAGGAGATTTGGCATCTGAGGAAGATGCCACAGAGGAGCACTGGACTAGATCTGCATACCATGTCCTCTGGGGCCAGGCAGGATTTATTAATATCACTTATGTTCCTACTTGATCCAAGCAATTATGTTTGCATAAGTACAACTGGTGGAAAAAAAACATAAACCAATTGATAAGACAAAGGAACTGCTAGTGCGACTGTCAATTCCTCTTGAGGATCTCTCAACCTCGATCCGTTACTGAGATGGAGCACTGATGGAGCCTAAGGGCTGTGTGAAGATGCAGGTACTTACCCTGTAGCTGCCCACTTCCCTGATCTTACCCTGGTGTAACTTGAGGATACAGGAGATCGCGCATCCAGTACTGTAACTTACTGTAGAAGATATCCTGAGGGAGTACATCTTCATGGCCAAACAGGTGGAGGCGAAAGGAACTATTCCAGCAACACTCATGGCAGGCTTGTGACCACCACTCCTGAGAGGAAATTTACACTGCACAGCCAAGTACTATCCTAAGTCCCTCTCTTCCAGGAACTATCAAATGAGGGAAAAATATTTGTGTAAATCTTCAATAAATCTTGAGCACCTCTATCCTTGCCTTCTCCTTGACAAGGCAAAGAACTACTGGAGGTTAAGGGAAGTAGAAGGGATACTTAAAGCTCTGGTGTAGGGTGTCTTTGGTGGCCAGGAGATTAAGTAAGAAATCTTGGACACTCTGTTATGTCTGTGGGATATTTGTCTTTCAGACCAATCCTGGCCAGTAGTCTTCTTATCCCGTTGTCAAGTGGAAAGATAAAGAAAAATCCCAGGATTAAAGGATAAGGTTGTGCAAGGATAACCACAAAAATAAAATAAAATGAATTTTTTTGAGTACCAGAGGGCAAGGCAAAAGAGTAAGTCGCATGGCAAGCAGTATTCAGCAACAAGTAGTCAGACAGCATAAACAATGACAAGGAGCACCATATGTAACACAGAGTAAACCTTTATCTTTGGTCAAGGAAGTCAGAGAGAGGCTGCTATAAATAGGAACTCGTTAACGCCAAAAGTGGCATAAACGAGCCTACAACGTGGTTGCAAAGATGCGCTTCAAGAGATGTCAGAGATACGCCTGAAAAGGCGCAGCAAAACATGCTACAACCAGGAAGAGGCTATAGCACTGATAAGTATCCTAGCAACAGCCAGGTACGTGTCAATTTTACCACCTTAAGAATAGAATACAAGCATCTTTCTAACACTGTATTACAGTTGTAAAATAGTGACTTTAACCATTAACATAATGAAAAGCATGTATAATTTTTTTTCTGATCTTATATGTAACAAAATATATTTTATGCAATATTTTTACTACGTCTATTCTGTTTTATGAGGTGGCCTGGCCTCTACCGCCGCCTCCACTCTGCAGCATCATAGGGGAGCCCCCCTCTTTATGCAATCTCCACCACACAGTGAAACCCAGAAGTGCGGAACATATTGGGGTACCCCTTACTTCCAATTAGCTGATTTCAACTCAGTCACTCCCTATTTTCTGCCCAGCACAAAACACTAGTTTAAAGGAAAATAATGCAAGCTGCTTTTGAAAGCTGAACAAAAGCCATACCAGGTAAAGGTAACATTACAATTTTAGTGCTTTGTAAATTTAGAACTTATAAACAAGTCAGAGTAAGATATGATTTGCTGCTAACACACTCATAGCACTGTTCCAAACAATGTGAGTATTTAAACCTTTGTATCGCTGACACATATTCTGTCTATAATTAAACTCCAGATGGTGTGAAACACATAAAAGCTAATATCACACCATATTTTATCATTCTAGACATAGTCAATAAATAACTGAAGTGAAATAAACACAATTAAACACACCTCTGTTGATACACTGCATAGGGTTTTATTTAAAGGTATATAAAGCTCCAAATTGTTCTTTCATTAATAAGATAGAGCATACAACTTACCAGTTTACTCTGTTATCTAATAGGCTCCATTCCCTTGGTATCCTTTGTTAAAAAGCATACCCAAGGCGAGAGGACGCAAGATAGTGGAGCTCCGTGCAACATAGCTGATAGCTCAGGCCTCTCAGCTCATATTACGGCCGGAAAAGTCACAATCCTTGGCAGGGTTACTTTTTAGACCTGCCCGGACCAGATCGACCAGGAGCGGATTAAACCTGCTCCCCCACCGGCAAGAGAGGAAAATTTACCCAGAAGGCGGGAGACGAAGTTGAACCTGCCAGTCAGCGGAAGAGGGGAGAGAGAGTGGTAGGACCTGTTACTGCCAACCCGGTGAGACAGAGGGTTCGGAGGCAGGAGACAGCCGCACGCAGAGAGAGCAACTGCTGGTGAGTCGTGTGGTGGTGCTGCGGCTGCCATCTCGCCATCCGCCAACTTGAGCAGTGAGGTTAAAAGGGTCCTAAAGCAGAAGACACTGTGATAGCCCCCCATATCCCCAGTAACAGACGATGAGGGGCAGAGGTGGCAAACCCTGATTATCAGATAAAAAAGAACCCACGTCAGTTAGCAATACCCCCGGCTGCTGCTACATGTGGCCACCGCTGATCAGGCAGCTTTAACAGACAACAGGGCAGAAACTTACCTCAATGTTGTAGACAATAAGCTGCTTAAAGAGGACTGTTTGTAAGCAAATAACTTGACCCTGAAAAACTGCAGCACTTGTGTTTTACCATTACGTAGAGACACTAACATACCGAACTTGTTAAAATGCAGATATGGCTAGGGGGCTCTGTGTTGCAGGGGGAAACTGAACAAAGGTTGGTCATGAAGTAGTAATCACGCAGTGCACTAAACCCCTACACTCTGCAGATCCATGAAAGCTAGGTGCTTGATGATCAGTTGCTGAGGGCCTGGCTACCTACCAGCACCATCTGGGCTACAGAATTGAATCCGCTTCCCTATTTCAGTTCACTAGAAGCGGGAGCACAATACCTGACAGGTGCATGCAGAAATACTAGTCTAGCTTTGTTAAAACCACCGGCACCATGTCCAATAGGCAAAAACACCAAGAAAGAAAATCCAAAGCCGCAGTTGAAGTACATGCTGCAGAAAATATGGGGACAGAAACTGCGGAGGAGAGCTTGACAGATACTCACCCTATTGTTTCTAAAATTTCAGCGTTATTCTTGCCCAAGATAGAGCAGCTGCAGACAGGGATGGACTCATTGTCATCAGATTTTAAGTCCTTCTCCTCTAGGCTTCAGCATGTGGAGCAAAGAGTGGGAGACGGAGAAGTCTTGGAAAGAGAAAGTTCCAGAAAGATTGCTGCACTTGAGGCTCAGAACAAAATACTGCTTGACAAGGTTGACGACCTTGAGAATCGCTCAAGGCGCAACAATCTGCGTATTGTTGGACTGCCAGAGACTGTGCCAAACACAGACTTAATTGAATTTGCTGAACGCACCTTGCCAACTCTGTTAAACTTGAGGCCTGAGGACATACCATGTGTTGTCGAGAGAGCCCATAGGGTAGGCAACATTAATCAAGATCAGAAAAACACGAGAGGACCTCGTCAAGTAATGATCCGATACCTTAATTTTAAAGATAAGATCCTACTTTTGAGAGCCTATCGTCAGAACTCCCCCTTGAGCTTTGAAGGAAAGATACTGATCTTCCAAGACTACTCTGCAGAAATTTCCAGGAGAAGAAGAGAATTTTCACCTTATTGTAAGTCACTAATAGAGGCTGGCCGCTCCTTTTCCTTGCTGTTCCCGGCGAGATTTAGGCTCCAGACTCCACAGGGGGTCAAGTTTTTCGAAGATCCTAGACACCTTCAGAAGTTTCTGAGACAGGAGCAAGATCCCGCAGCTAAAGATACCTCAGAGAGTGCTGATTAATCTCAGGAGACGGTAAAAGGACTCTGGACACTTTTTGTATAGCTTGTGAGTGATGTAAGAATCTGGACCCAACAAGGGTCAGCTGTTGAACATTAATTCTTGTTATAAAAGAGTTTTTTCTTTTCTAAAAAAGCTAAGAGCCTTTGTGATAGTATGTTATGAAGTATGCACTAGGGATTGACCTGGTTAAGCAGCTCGAGATGATGACCTTCTCTTTAGTGACTAGGGAATGCCCCTTAACTGACACCACCAAGTAATGTCTACCCTTAGTCTGGGAGTACCCGAGAAGATGGGGAAATTAATATATTGTTGCTTAATTTTCTGATACGAAACCTAGTTTTAGGGGTGAGGTGTACTGTACACAAAAAGTACTTAGAATATACACACCAGTCAAGTGTGGAGTGATCTGTTAAAATTGTGATGTATTTACAAAATTGTTTTTTATGTTGTTCACTAAATCTTTGTCTAGCCAACAGGATGCTTGCCTCTCTCCCAGGGGCCGAGTGAGGGGAGAGATTAGTCTTAGTCGACAGAACAAGGTCACAAAACTGCCGAAACTCTCAAGGTATTTCTATGCTGCCACAGCACAGTACCCAATAGCATCATACACATCAGCATGTCAAACACACAAGAGATCATACCATGCTGAGTAGTCACCTATCCATCATGAGTTGGAATGTAGGAGGTATTACTTCCCCACAAAAGCGCAGATCAATATTAGGCTACCTACACTCTAAGGGAACTGATATTGCCATTTTAGAAGAGACACACTTATCGCAGCTGGAACATCAGAAACTGAAGCAGAGTTGGGTGGGGGAGGTTATTTTCACGCCGTATGAGCAGAGGAGAGCCAGAGGGGTGGCGGTCTTATTTAGGAAAAATTTGCAGTACACCATTACCAAAACACATATTGATCAGGAAGGTAGATTTGTCATGATTCAGTTAGAAGTAGAGGGTTTGTCCTTTGCGCTGGGTAGGAGTATATGGACCACAAAATCAAAAACATGTGTTCTGGAGGAAACTACACTCAGAAATAATAAGGTTCACTACATTGCCTCTCCTTATTGGAGGAGACTTTAACATTGCCCCACAGGTCCCTGCGGATAGGTTTTCTAATCCAGACAGAAGTGTTCTCTCGAATCAGAGAGTACTGAACTCCAAAAAGGAGTCCCTGTTGATACGCACGTTGGCGAGATCTCTGAGCTTGCAGGATGTGTGGAGAGCCAGGTACCCAGAGAATAGGGAATACACATGCATGTCTGTAGCAAAGGACACTCTTTCGAGATTATATTATTTTCTGGTCTCTTCAACTTCATGCCCCAGAGTAGTGGAGGCAGCAATAGACCCTATAACAATTTCGGATCATGCTCCTATAGCAGTGAAGATCCACACGGGCTGCTCTACTCGCAAATCTCACAAATGGGTCTTTCCAACTTATTTATATAAAGACCCTAACTTTTATAGACACATCTTAGGGGAATGACATACTTATGCAGACCTTAACAAGGCACACATAGACGATCCCCTCCTATTTTGGGAGATGGCCAAGGCGGTTCTGAGAGGCACCATATCAGCCTATGCCACATCCATCAAAAGACAAAACAAACTAAAAATGGAGCAGCTCTTGACACGCCTCTTAAATGCGAGAAACAAATATCTTAGGAATCCCAACAACACAAATATAAGGAAGCCAAGACGCTTAGGGATAACTACATCTTCCAACAAACCAGCAAAGCTCATGCAAAAACACGAGCCATGTATTATAGGTTTGGGAGTAAAACTGGAAAGTTATTAGCCAGAGTGACAAAATTGACTAGGAAACAGAGTTCAGTCCTAGCGATAAAACAGGGAGAAGCCATACTTAACAAAGAGACAGACATCCAAGACGCCTTCACTAATTTTTATAAGGGCCTTTACTCTAAGCAACACGTACATGACACGGACAGAGACAGATTCTGGACCCCTATCCAGTTACCAACAATAGAGCAGAACCACCTTAAGGAAATTAATTCTCCCATTACCCCAGAGGAAATAACAGCCACAATCAAATATTTAAAACTAGAAAAGACCCCGGGTCCTGATGGACTGGCGGCTGAATTTTACAAGATTATGGGATCAGGCATAGCTGGGACTCTGGCGAAGTTGTTTAATGGGTTGCTGGAGGATACTGTGGTGCCCTTGGTTAGATTTGCAGAAGCTCACATCAGCATTATACCAAAAGAAGGACAAGACCCCCTCCTAACACAGTCATATCGCCCTATATCCCTGCTCAACCAGGACTATAAAATCCTAACAAAAATTTTGGCGAACAGGCTAGCAAAAGTCCTGCCGTTGCTTATTCACAGTGACCAGACAGGTTTTGTTAAGGGACGGTCTTTGGTCCTTAACATTAGGAAAGTCCAGACTGTCATCCAGTACTACTGGAAATTGGCGCAGGATAGCAAGAGGAGAGAAAACCACGAAGAAGCGGCCTTACTACTAATCGATGCTGAAAAAGCTTTCGATAAGGTCCTGTGGGAACATCTCTTCTACAATTTGGGGAAGATGGGAATAGTAGGCCCTTTTGTAAAGGCGGTGTCTAACTTATATAAGACCCCGCAGGCTTCTATCCTTGTAAACGGGATGGCCACACTGCCCTTCATGCTTCATAGAGACACGAGACAGGGTTGCCCCCTGTCTCCGCTTCTCTTTGACATTGCGATTGAGCCCCTGGCGTGGAGAATTAGGCAGCAATTAGAGGGTATGCAGATAGGTGAAACGGTGTCGCATGTCTCACTTTTTGCTGATGATATGGTATTATTTGTTCAAGACCCCCGTGGGAATATCCCCAAGTTAATGGAATTAGTGGAGGAGTTTAGCAAAATCTCAGGTTATGTGATCAATACAGACAAAACAGAACTAATCTGGCTATTATCCAAAGGTGACAGGCTAATCCCAAACTTTGAGGAAGGGGAACTTTAGGTATCTAGATGTAACTCTCAATACAGTATAGACCCACGGGAATGGTATTCAATAAATTATGGCCCCCTGCTCAGGCAGTTGAAGAATCTGCTCAAAACATGGTCCCCACTCCCTTTGTCCCTTTCAGGAAGAGTAGGTCTTATAAAAATGGTCTACTTTCCAAAGATACTTTATTTTTTCCAGACATTGCCCTTTTTGCTTAAAAAGTCAGATCTGCAGAGTGTGGTGCGGATGGTCCTCCAATTTGTATGGACTAATAAAAAACATAGGGTCAGTTACTCGAAACTCACAGCATCACGTGAGATGGGTGGACTGGCATTACCCAATTTCGAATTCTATAACTGGGCGGCTCAGTGTAAGTTTGCCATAGATTGGCTGACAGGGCAAGGGAAATTTACAAACATTAAGTTAGAAAACTCATTGATAAAGCCTTGGACATTAGAGATGATACCACATATGACCCACACACAGGCGACTAAATACTTAACTGACATAGACCTACTGAACAACCCGGCGAGAGCTTGGAGACTGACCTGTAAACACCTGGGAGGAGATAATAGATTACTAGCTTACATGCCAATGGGGGGAAACCCTGAATTCCCTGCGGGCTTCACAACTGAAGCTTTTATACAATGGAGAGAGCTGGGATTGTGCACGGTGGGCCAAACCTTGTTGCCAGGGGGGAATCACATGAAAACATTCAAAGATCTAAGACAGGTATTTGGGTTGCCTAGCACACATCATTATGCTTACCTACAAGCTAGGCACTACCACACAACACTGCTCAGGGAACAGAAGGGAGTAGAACAATCACAGATTGTGCAGAAGGTGCAGTTAGCAGAGCATGGCAACACTTCCATATCACCACTCTACAAGACATTGAATAAAGTGACGAGCACATCATGCATTCGGAAGATTGCTGAGGTCTGGAGTTCCTTGTTGGGTGAGGAAGTTACCGATAGGGAGATAGAGGAAAGCATACATAAGGTTAAACGAGTCACTCTTTCGTCAGAGGTGAGGGAGTCACACTTCAAACTCAAACATGACAGCTATATAACACCCAAGAAGTACCAGAAATGGAAAACAAACAGGGAAAATAAATGCCCAAAGTGTGGGAAGGAAGAGGCAGACATTAGACACGTGATGTGGAGCTGCCCCAAGATAGTTAAATTCTGGTGGATGACGGCGTACTGGGCGAATCTGAGTAAGCATACACACATTGGTGAGCTGACGTTTAGAAGTGTCATATTATTAGATTTTTAAGGACATACCGAGAAATTCCAAACTATTCGCGGCCCAACATAGTTTTAGCAGCCAGGCGCCTGATATTTCAAAACTGGGTTAAGCGCAATCCACCTACTGTGACACAGTTAAAGCAGACACTGATGAATCAAATGTTCATTGAACAGTCAGATGGTTTAGGAGACATGACTAAGAGAGTTAAGTCTTTTGTTACAAAGTGGGAACCTCTCATTCATACGCTCCCAGTCCCACTACAAAAGATGGCCATAGCACCGTTTAAAAACACGGAATATATACTTGAGGCCAATCTGAGAGGTGAGTGGGAGTTTGATTAAGTAGGAAGCTGGGGGGGGTAGGGAGCAGAGGAGGAGCAATCCGAGTTGGCAAATGTTAAGTAAGTTAATAGTGATTGTATTGTTTGTATGTAAAAAAGTGCCCTATGGGAGGACTGATCCATGGCTCACAGGCCAAGTCAACACTTTTTAATGGAACTGCATTTCCCATTTATGTTTTTGGCCTCTCTACAGGTGAAGGAAATGGTCGGAATAGTTTACCTTCATGTATCATCCGTTATGCTGTATCTCTGCAATGTTTTGTTTATATTGAATACATGATGTTTTGGTTTTCCTGTATGTGGCACACAACAAATAAAGATATTAAAAAAAAAAAAAGCATACCCAATTAGTCTTAGGAGATGGGAGGTAGCGTTGGTTGCTGCACGTTTGACTCTAGTCATTGGCTTACTGATGTGTTCAGCTAGCTCCCAGTAGTGCATTGCTGCTCCTTCAATAAAGGATACCAAGAAAATGAAGCAAAATTTACAATAGAAGTAAACTGACAGAGTGCATGTCTGGTTATGTTAATTCTTGGCACAAATAATTATCTTGTATGTTATCTATTAAACAATGGAAGAAAGTTTTCTCCCACATGACCAAGCCATCGGTCTCTAAACAAGTCATTAAGGCAAGTTCTTGATGCAGTGGTATCCAGGGTACTAGACCAAAAATTGCCTGGCTCCTTAGCTTAGATGCCTTCTTTTTCAAATAAAGATAGCAAGAGAATAAAGAAAAATTGATAATATGAGTAAATTAGAAAGTTGATTATAATTGCATGCTCTATCAGAATCGCAAAAGAAAAATTTGGGTTCAATGTCCCTTTAATATATTGTAAATTCAAACAAATTATTTTCCACTGTGCCTAAAGTTAAAGGGACAGTAAACACCAGAATTGTTATTGTTTAAAAAGCTAGATAATCCCTTTATTACCCATTCCCCAATTTTGCATAACCAACACAGTTATAATAATATACATTTTACCTCTGTGATTATCTTGCATCTATGGCTCTGCAAACTGCCCCCTTATTTCAGTTCTTTTTTCAGACTTGCATTTTTAGCCAATCAGTGCTTGCTCTTAGGAGCTTCACGTGCCTGAGCTCAATGTTATCTATATGAAAAACATGAACTAACGCCCTCTAGTGGTGAAAACTGTCAAATGCTTTCAGATTAGAGGTGGCCTTCAAGGGTCTAAGAAATTAGCATATATACCTCCTAGATTTAGCTTTCAACTAAGAATACCAAGAGAACAAAGCAAAATTGGTAATAAAAGTAAATTGGAAAGTTGTTTAAAATTACATGCCCTATTTAAATCATGAAAGTTTTTTTTTTTTTTACTTGACTGTCCCTTTAAACAAAACAAATAGAATATTTATGGTAAACATGATACTCAAGCATTACAGGGAGTGCAGAATTATTAGGCAAATGAGTATTTTGACCACATCATCCTCTTTATGCATGCTGTCTTACTCCAAGCTGTAATAGGCTCGAAAGCCTACTACCAATTAAGCATATTAAGTGATGTGCATCTCTGTAATGAGAAGGGGTGTGGTCTAATGACATCAACACCCTATATCAGGTTGTGCATAATTATTAGGCAACTTCCTTTCCTTTGCAAAATGGGTCAAAAGAAGGACTTGACAGGCTCAGAAAAGTCAAAAATAGTGAGATATCTTGCAGAGGGATGCAGCACTCTTAAAATTGCAAAGCTTCTGAAGCGTGATCATCGAACAATCAAGCGTTTCATTCAAAATAGTCAACAGGGTCACAAGAAGCGTGTGGAAAAACCAAGGCGCAAAATAACTGCCCATGAACTGAGAAAAGTCAAGCGTGCAGCTGCCAAGATGCCTCTTGCCACCAGTTTGGCCATATTTCAGAGCTGCAACATCACTGGAGTGCCCAAAAGCACAAGGTGTGCAATACTCAGAGACATGGCCAAGGTAAGAAAGGCTGAAAGATGACCACCACTGAACAAGACGCACAAGCTGAAACATCAAGACTGGGCCAAGAAATATCTCAAGACTGATTTTTCTAAGGTTTTATGGACTGATGAAATGAGAGTGAGTCTTGATGGGCCAGATGGATGGGCCCGTGGCTGGATTGGTAAAGGGCAGAGAGCTCCAGTCCGACTCAGACGCCAGAAAGGTGGAGGTGGAGTACTGGTTTGGGCTGGTATCATCAAAGATGAGCTTGTGGGGCCTTTTCGGGTTGAGGATGGAGTCAAGCTCAACTCCCAGTCCTACTGCCAGTTTCTGGAAGACACCTTCTTCAAGCAGTGGTACAGGAAGTCTGCATCCTTCAAGAAAAACATGATTTTCATGCAGGACAATGCTCCATCAAACGCGTCCAAGTACTCCACAGCGTGGCTGGCAAGAAAGGGTATAAAAGAAGAAAATCTAATGACATGCCTCCTTGTTCACCTGATCTGAACCCCATTGAGAACCTGTGGTCCATCATCAAATGTGAGATTTACAAGGAGGGAAAAACAGTACACCTCTCTGAACAGTGTCTGGGAGGCTGTGGTTGCTGCTGCACGCAATGTTGATGGTGAACAGATCAAAACACTGACAGAATCCATGGATGGCAGGGCTTTTGAGTGTCCTTGCAAAGAAAGGTGGCTATATTGGTCACTGATTTGTTTTGTTTTGTTTTTGAATGTCAGAAATGTATATTTTGTGAATGTTGAGATGTTATATTGGTTTCACTGGTAAAAATAAATAATTGAAATGGGTATATATTTGTTTTTGTTAAGTTGCCTAATAATTATGCACAGTAATAGTCACCTGCACACACAGATATCCCCCTAAAATAGCTATAACTAAAAACAAACTAAAAAACTACTTCCAAAACTATTCAGCTTTGATATTACTGAGTTTTTTGGGGTCATTGGGAACATGGTTGTTGTTCAATAATAAAAGTAATCCTCAAAAATACAACTTGCCTAATAATTCTGCACTCCCTGTATATATATATATATATATATATATATATATATATATATAGAGAGAGAGAGCGAGAGAGAGAGAGCGAGCGAGAGATAGATAGATATATTACATAATATAGTACAAAGTTATTGGCTTGGAAATCCCACCACCTTCAAATATATGGTTTCATATCTGCAGTAATATTTGCACAAAGATCTACAATTGTCAGTGTACATTCAGATCAAGAACGAATAGACAACTGAGCCAGGAATAGCAACAGTGACGCACAAGAAACATTCTCGTAAGAACAGGTCTCTCTTTTTTCCCAAGGTCTAGTATCATCTGCAATTTCCAGCTGCTACTTTTTAAAATTGTAGTCATATATTTTCAGAAATGTATATTTTGTTGGTTTTTTTAATGTGGAAACTGTATTATATGAACAACTTTGTTACAAAAACTAACAAAACATGATGATAAAACTTTGATATAATAAAAAATACAGACATAAAGGAACACTAATAAAATGTTTTAATATGTTCAAGTGACATTGTTCTAATATTTTCTACCTGTAAGAAACAGGAGCAGTTAGACATGATGAAAATATTTTTGTTTTAAAAAACAGTTTATTTTTGCCTGATAAATTAATTTCTTACATGGTGATGCGAGTCCATGAGCCCTTGACATGTGGAATTGAATCCCTGCAACTAGGGAGGCGGTAAAGATACCCCAAACACCAAGTGCTTTTGAACTCTCCCACCTCCCTGTATATCTCAGGTAACATAAAGCAAAGAAGGGGAGCAGCGCTAAGAGAAGTAATAGGGTATCTACTAATGATATATAATGTAATAAAGGGTGATACCTAATAGCTAGTGAGCTTCAAATGCGGGGTATTTGTTATATCAAACAGTGAACTACAATAAAACAATTATAGTATGCAAAGAAATATAAATGATATATAAAATAATTGAGTATGGGTAAGAGAATGAGTTTATTCTTAACAATACTGTATCACAATAAAATATTACAAAAAAATCAATGATAAGGATCCGGAACCTCTATACATAAAAAATGACACTATTGCAATAGTCTATGATGGACCCAAGTGGTATAAAACATAAAGAGATATCTAAAAATATATATATATACAATATCTCAAAAATATGAAAAAAAATATATATAAAAACAATGGGGAGGGGGAACTTCCGGGCGGCGGTCATGACAGGGTCGCTTAATTGCTAGCTGCTGAAGGCTTCTTCATTAATCTAACCACAATCAGCTTTTATATCCACCATCGCTTGGTTATACACAGCACATGAGTTTCAGCTGAAGGAGCCCTTTAATTTGAGCTAATAATATCTTTGAACAACGCCAGCTACAGTTACCGGAGACTTTCTGAGTTTGAGGCCTCCTAACTAACCCCCCAGCGGAGAGCCTTTGGGCCTCTGTCGTTAAGGAGTACCTTGAGATTACTGATCCTGTCCACCCTTTCAGAGTAGAGCTGTAAAATCTTTCTCTCACTTGCCTGAATATATCCTAAATAAAATTGGCTATGGAGACTGCAACCTTTATCTTAGAGAGCTGCGCCGTTTACTGGACGGTTATCTTATTTCCTTTGAGGGAGACGCTTAGTAAGAAGCTGGTTTGTGTACACGACTATACCTCAAAGAAACCCACTTTGCCGGAACCTACTCCTGTACAGCGGGAGAGTGGTGGCGCTTTGGGGCCCCAGCGCTCGCCGCTTACCTAAGCTGGATTACCTAAAAGATCAAGAGTCCGGTTCAGTGCTGCCCGCAGTAAGGAAGTAGGGAGCAGAGGCCGGGAGTTCACAGGAAGCTATGGGCACCATCATGCCTTCGGCGGCTCTTGAAGGTGCTAGTGCCGTGTGTCATGCCGCCTTTGAGCTGATGCAGAAAGGTATGAAGCTCAGACCTACAGAGATACCAGGAGGTGTCCTAATCAAGAGACGGGGAAGTGTGTCCGCATCGGATACTAACCTTAACGGGATTCATCACAGCACAACATAGGCATCGCCTAATAACATTATTAGCCCGGTTGCATGCTATATCACTTCTACCCTGGTGTGCTACATCCTGTGAAGGGACCCTAACAGGAGACTATGTCCAGATCAAAGGATCCATACAGCTAAGAGTGGCGCAAATCCCGCGATTCCCTTACTTACCAGTTACCCGCTTCCATTTGGTCTGGCTACTCTCGGGCTGGGATCCTGGCGGAACCGCATCAGACTCCTGGCGGACCGTATCAGACATACAGATCAGTGAGCTTAATATAGAATGCCATTTAAGTGACACTTTCTCTTCCTAAAGTCCGCAAAGACTCTGATTATACCCGTTTAGGAATATTTTGACAAGTTTATACACCAGGGGACCTCACAGATTATTATTGAGCTTTTCACGGAACTCTCATGTTTATTGTTGATATTTTGCTTGGAGTGCCCCTACATAATCATTTATGTTAGTAGGTTGCATTATTCCCTGTTTACCCTCGCAGCTGAAATTATCAAATATCATAGGTTTAAGTTTAGAGGAACCAGGACACTATGGGCTGCTATTATGAGTTATAACTGTTTTTTACTGTTCATTTAAGGCTGTTCAGCTACAGATCATAATTAGATCTCATTACATTAGAGTTATATTCTAGAGCCTTTTTGTTCTGTATTTTGTGAATGTTGTTGATATAATTTCAGGGCTGAAAAGTGCTTATATGTAATCTATGAATATATGCTCAAAGATCTATGGTATATCATTTAAGGCCCAATCAGTGAGGATACCCTATCTGTTTTACATCTACAGGTCCCTTAACCTATTTTTTCTCTCTTCACTTAAAGGTGTCATAGTTAGGTCTCAGTAGGTACAAGGTATACCCTGTAACCATTGTGCTATATATTTTGTGCATGCCATTGACATAGATGCAGGTTAGAAAAGTGTCTATGTAATTTATGAATTAAGTAATCATACCTCACTCCCTATTACCTAATCCATGAGAACACTCTGACATATATTTTTTCCATGTCTCTTTCCCTACTATTGAATGATTAATGGTTTATTAACATCAACTGTGATATGCTCATACATTTAACAGTGCCCAACTTATATATTTCCTCCAAACTTGTAGCAACGTATACAGCCACCTCCGCATTTATATCCCAAACATACATGATAGCCTTTGAGCCTTATTTTTCAGCATATTCATAAAGGCTATCCATTTCTTTCTCTAAATGTTTTTGGAGTAATATTATTGTAACTTTTATCTATGGCTGATATTGTGCTGCAACATAAACATAGAAGAAGTATAATAAGTGATCTCCTCCTGGTTGATAATAGTTGAGTCTCCCTTTTACCTTGAATCAGTTGCTACAACCCACCTAATCTTATGCATACTGCCTATAACTTTTCCTTACTTGCAAGCCCCTACATCCTATATAGATATGTTTATTTCATTTTAAGCACAACTCCACCTTAAATTAAACATTATAAAGGGTTTACCCTAATTATATTGCAGGCAGGAACCCTATCTATAATTTCATCAAAACAAAAAGAAAAACATGGTACATCAGTTGAGACCCATGAGAGGTCTCCCCCCTTTTTTTTTCAGTTTACTGACTAGAATTTTCAATTTATACTCTGAGAGGTCCAAGATTGGCCTTGTGAGTCACTAGGAGGTATAGCGTTTGTCAGGCAAATATTGTGTACATCAAGAGTGTAAAATGTTAGATGTGCATGTAATGTATATTTTTCCTTGTCTTATACTGGTTATATGCTTTGTAAATGTTTATTTCTGTTCCATGTACCTGGTAGTTGACTTCCAAAGTCTGTATGCCTTGAATTGAACCACAATAAAAATTATTTTAAAAACAAACAAACACAATGGGAGATGAAATGTATGCCAGCAAAATAGGAAGAAAAAAAAAGTGTCCCAAGTGCTATTTGTCCATTTTAGTTTCCAAAAATATAAGGAACAGGGTAAAGTGATCAAAATAAATTGATTTTCCAATGGTTGGTGCACATACATAGGAAGGGTGTCCTTTAAGTGATGTGAGTGTTATTCAAATGTGATCAAATGGTGATATAAAGTACCTTAACACCACTGGGGTGAATAGTGGTTGAAGTATCCTGTGTATCAGCCTGTCATCCAATATAGCATTAACAAATTAACTTAACCCAACAGTTGGCCCTCATCTCCCCACTAACATCCATTCCCACCTTTGCAGTCCCCACCTCCTGTTTCCCATCCTCCTACCCATCTAGATTGTAAGTTCCCACGGGAATAGGGCCCTCAATTCCCCCTGTATCAGTCTGTAAAATTTTGTCTTTTATTGTATTGTTTCTCCGTTGTACTTCTATCCTTGTACCTCATGGGCAGCGCTGCAGAATCTGTTGGCGCTTTATAAATAAAGAATAATAATCAAAAAATATAGCTGCATGATCACACCCCGGCATCCATTCCTGGATCTTGTGATGAGTCTCTAAAAAAGAGAGTGCAGTCACTCAATGGCTTCGTTAGAAGCCTGTTTCCAGAGTATTGCTGAATATTTCTTTCTTATTTACTTGGTTCCTTGGGATGTAGCTGTTACAGCTGTCTGTTCAGTCAGCTCAGTAAGCTGTTGGAGATTCAAAAAAGTGGTGAGCCAATCATGGTACATCTACCGGTTTCAGCTGCAAAGAGCCTTTATCAAGATCATTTACAAGTTCCTCTTGCAAATCTCTGGATCTGGCACAATATCTGGGAAGTTTCTGATTGAAATGGAAAACCATCAGGTCTACTTCCAGAAAGCCACCTCAATAATTTTACTGCTTTCTCATTTGTTTACATTGTTTTATTAGCAATTCTGCAGTATTTATTTTTGTAAAAATGATAATAATAATAATAATACATTCCAAGAGGTATACCGGATAACTGGAGATGTATTAAATAATTTAAAAAACTTCTGGAGACATATTAAATTATTTAAAAATAAATAATAATAATAATAATACATTCCAGTTGGTATAACACATACCTGGAGACATATTTACAGTACAATGTCCCTTTAAAGTCAGCTCCGGAGTATCAATGCACTATTGATCAGCTCTGTACCAGTAATGGCTTGCTGGTCTGGAGCTGACTTTATCTATGGGTTTAACCTTTTTGTAGGGTGCAACAGAGTTCCCTTTAAGCAGTACAATAATAAAATATGCTTAAACATAAGAACATGTTGTTATTGCTCTTTTAACGTCACTTGAACGTTGCAGAAATGCTGAACAGATGAATATCTTCTTTAACTAAATACATTTATGTTACAAAGGAAAACAGCTGTCTTTAATGACACCATTACAATCAAGTACAACTTGTGATGTTCTGACTACATGATAAAGAATTATTGCTTGGTTTGATACCCTGTAGAATGTTATTGATGATATTAATAGGATCACATCCTCTCTAAACTACAGAAATACAGGGCATGTTTCTGAACATGAAATAATAGTTGAAAACTATTTTCCTTCATTAAAAACTTCTCACAACATTAGGATCAAGTTGGTGGCACCAGAATTACCATGTGTTCATGTCATTAAAGTTATTAATAACCAACAATGCTATTTCTACATCATAAAAAGTATACACAAACCACTCACTGGGGCATATCTATCAAGCTCCGAACGGAGCTTGACGGCCGTGTTTCTGGGGAGTCTTCAGACTCGCCAGAAACACAAGTTATGGAGCAGCGGTCACAAAGACCGCTGCTCCATAACCCTGTCTGTCTGCTCTGAGCAGGCGGACAGGAATAGCCGGAATTCAACCCGATCGAGTACGATTGGGTTGATTGACACTCCCTGCTGGCGGCCGATTGGCCACAAGTCTGCAGGGGGCGGCGTTGCAACCAGCAGCTCTTGTGAGCTGCTGGTGCAATGCTTAATACGGAGAGCGTATTGCTCCTCCGCATTTAGCGATGTCTTGCAGACCTGATCCGCACTGTCGGATCAGGTCGTCAAGACCTTTGTTAAACTGGCCTCATAGACTGCTCTCACTTATTACTTACACAATAAAAGCTGTAACTGAAAAATGTATACTTCAACAATTTTTTTGACAATATTACTGCATTGCGAATCAATTTTAAAAAACGCTAGGCTTTACCAGCACTAAAAATAAAGGCAATTTTAAAAAACTTTCTAATTTACTCCTATTATCAATATTTAAAAAGCAGGAATGTAAAGCTTAGAAGCCGGACCATTTTTAGTTCAGAGCCTGATTTGCGCTTGCTTATTGGTAGCTAAATATAGCCACCAATAAGCAAGCTCTATCCAGACTGACACCTAAGCTTTACATTCATGCTTTTCCAATAAAGATAACAAGAGAACGAAGAAAAATTGATAATAGGAGTAAATTAAAATTGCATGCTGAATCATTAAATAAAAAATTTGGGTTTAGTATCCCTTAATTAACATTTATAAACATCAGAAAATGTTTAATTACCAGAAGTGTTCAGCTAGGTCCTAGTAGCACATTTCTGTGTCTGAGCTTATCTAGGTATGCTTTAAAAAATAAAAAGGGGCTAGATTACAAGTGGAGCTCTAAATTATCGCATACCCGCAAATAGGACAATTTGTCCATTTGTGGGCACGCAATATTAACCTGTTATTACAAGCGGCTGGTTATTGCTACTGCGAGGGACACTGAACCCAATTTTTTTCTTTCATGATTCAGAAAGAGCATGGGATTTTAAGCAACTTTCTACTTTACACCTATTATCAATTTTTATTCGTTCTCTTGCTATCTTTATTTGAAAAAGAAGGCATCTAGAGCTAAGGAGCCAGACAATTTTTGGTTCAGACCCTGGCCAGCACTTATTTATTGGTGCTGTCCAATCAGCAAGGACAACCCAGGTTGTTCATAAAAAATGGGCCGGCATTTAAACTTACATTCTTGCTTTTCAAATAAAGATACCAAGATAATAAGAAAATTTGATAATGGGAGTAAATTAGAAAGTAGCTTAAAATTGCATACTCCTATCTGAATCACGAAAGACAAAATGTGGGTTCAGTGTCCCTTTAATGTTCCTTTGATGTCCCTTTGATGTTTATTCTTCAACAACAGTGCTTTAAATGATTACATCACATCCGGATAAATATTATCCTACAAATAAAATCCTTACTCATTTCTGGGAAATTGCACCAGTTTCTGTTGTGTGCCCTTATATATCTGAGATATGATTATTAAATACATAAACACATTAGCACAGTTTATACACCAGGGCACTTGCAATCAATTATTTATTCAGCTGAATGAGTACAATGCAGACCATAAATGAATAGAATACAAGCTGCATTTTTATTTACATTAATTGAATGTAATGGTTTCATGAGACAATGTAAGTAAAGGTCATGTTTACAGATTATAAATATGGACAATTGGAATGTCTGACAGATATTCCAATACAAACGGGGCATTTTAATCTAAATTTTAAAACTAACATAATCATAACATATAAAAGTGTAGTGTATTTAATCCCCCTGGGTATTAATTATTGTTAAAACGCAAATAAAAAAAGAGTCACAAGAAATTGTCTAATGCATTACAGCAGTTCTTATAGCACAATTATGTGTTTTAACACCCACAACATGTTAAAAGGACTGGAAAGTCAAGCAAAACTATCATAATTCAGATAGAGGCATGTCATTTTAAACAACTTACTTCTATTTTCAAATTTGCTTCAGTCTCTTTGTATCCTTTTTTGAAACGTAAATCTAGCTAGGCTCTAAAGCAGGTAATGCACTACTGGGAGCTAGCTGACCACATCAGGGAGTCACTAGGAATCTCGAGCACTACATGGCAGGAAATATGTAAACAACTTTCCAATAAGAGGTGCATAATTAGAGAGCTGTTTGTATGCACATAAAAACAAAATATTGTCTCCCAGTAATAAACAGAGCTAATGTTAAGGAGTGGTTGGAAATGCGTTTGTGCAAGTGCCTCTGTGATCGCTTGTGAGATCCAGTAACGTTACCCTCTGGAGCCTCAACATTATTCAAAGAATCATTAAGAGACACTGAACCCAAATTTTTTTATTTTGTGATTCAGATAGAGCATGCCGATTTTAAGCAACTTTCTAATTTACTCATATTATCAATTTTTTCTTCGTTCTCTTGCTATCTTTATTTGCAAAAGAAGGCATCTAAGCTAATGAGCCAGACAATATTTGGTTCAGAACCCTGGACAGCACTTGTTTATTGGTGGGTGAATTTAATCACCAATCAGCAAAAATAACCCAGGTTTGCTCACCAAAAATGGGCGCGGATCTAAACGTACATTATTGCTTTTCAAATAAAGATACCAAGAGAATGAAGAAAATTTGATAATAGGAATAAATTAGAAAGTTGCTTAAAATTGCATGCTCTATCTGAATCACAAAAGAAAAAAAAAATTGGGTTCAGTGTCCCTTTAAAGTTACAAACACAAACTGTAATCTAGCGCTACATCATGAATCAATCTTTGGAGAAGAGGAACAAAAGCTTTATACTGACATATTACAGGAATAGACAGAGACAGATGTTTATTATAGTCATCCTTGTGTCCTCACACGCCTCCCAATTAAGAAAAGTTTACACATCTAAAGCAATTTGTGAGTATATGTAATGAAGAACAATAAGTAAGAACACTGGTACAATCCTGCCTCGCATCCAAATGTTTCCTGTAGGTTTTCTGCATGGTTTTGTTTATGTTTAAGTAAATTGAGAAACATCATTTCAACCCCATTTACCCTGTTATTGCTGCTTGCAAGCTGGTGCTAAGTTGGTGTTCATTTTAGGATTATTTTAAAGCACAAATCATTTGTTAAAAAAAAATAATTAAAACTATAGCACTGTAAACTTAAATGACAAAGGCTGGAGTACATTTCACCGCTGAGTAATTTCTTACCCCTCTTCCGAATCGTTTTTTTTTAGACTCTATTAAATATCATTAAAAGTGGTTGCCCGGTACTCAAAAAACATTTCTTAGGGTGTCATTTGTATAATAAAACCTAGTAAATAACTGGGGAGGCCGATTCTACAAAATTTGCAGGTCTTTGAGTGGTTTTCCACACCAACACTCGCATGGACAGCCTTCATGGAATTCTATAACAAAAAAGGGTCTGTCCCTGTGAGTGCTGAGCTGTCTCCCATACAAATAATTAGAACTTTTTTTCCAAATGCTGAAATACAATATCTTATCAATCTTACCAATTTAGCAGCAAAATATTTTTCAAAAACAAAAAATAAGGTTCTGGTGTCTATATTTGGATACACTCAAAAAATTATTGCCTGATTAACCCATTAAGGACCGGGCCATTTCAGGCAAAAACTTCCTTAAAAGCATTTTTGCCATCACTACATCCTATATTATAAAAGACAAGAGTTTGTCTGAAGCCGTCATGCGCAGTTCAGACAAACTCTTTGCAGCTGATCGCACGCCGCAGCCACCCGACAGCAGCGCGAGGAGCCGGGCAGCACAGCTGATCGCGCGCGCAGGGGAGAGGGAGAAAAGAGAGAGAGAGAGGGGAGAAAAGAGAGAGAGAGAGAGAGAAGAGAGAGAGAGAGGGGAGAAAAGAGAGAGAGAGAGAGAGAGAGAGAGAGAGAGGAGAAAAGAGAGAGAGAGAGAGAGAGAGAGAGAGGGGGGAGAAAAGAGAGTAAGAGAGAGAGAGAGAGAGAGAGGGGGAGAACAGAGAGAAAAAGAGAGAGAGGGAGAAAAGAGAGAAAAGAGAGAGAGGGGAGAAAAGAGAGAAAAGGAGAGAGAGAGAGAGAGAAAAGAGGAGAGAGAGGAGGAGAAAAGAGAGAAAAGAGAGAGTAGAGAGAGAGAGAAAAGAGAGAGAGAGGGGAGAAAAGAGAGAAAAGAGAGAGAGAGGGGAGAAAAGAGAGAAAAGAGAGAGAGAGAGAGAGAGAGAGGAGAAAAGAGAGAAAAGAGAGAGAGAAAAGAGAGAGAGGAAAGAGAGAGAGAGAAAGAGAGAGAGAAAAGAGAGAGGAGAAAAGAGAGAGAAAAGAGAGAGAGAGAGAGGAGAGAGAGGAGAGAGAGGAGAGAGAGGAGAGAGAGAGGAGAGAGAGGAGAGAGAGAGAGAGAGAGAGAGAGAGAGATTAAATATAACACAACACGGCCCGTGTGAACGGGCTTTAGGACTAGTTTAAACATAAATAGAGCCTTTTTTTTTTACTTACCTATCAAAACTATATATATTTTTTAAAGAGAGAGAGAGAGAGGAGAGAGGAGGAGTGAGAGAGGAGAGAGAGGAGAGAGAGGAGAGAGAGGAGAGAGAGAGAGAGAGAGAGAGAGAGGGGAGAAAAGAGAGAAAAGAGAGAGAGGGGAGAAAAGAGAGAAAAGAGAGAGGAGGGGGAGAAAAGAGAGAGAGGGAGAAAAGAGAGAAAAGAGAGAGAGGGGAGAAAAGAGAGAAAAAGAGAGAGAGGGGAGAAAAGAGAGAAAAGAGAGAGAGGGGGAGAAAAGAGAGAAAAGAGAGAGAGGGGAGAAAAGAGAGAAAAGAGAGAGAGGGGAGAAAAGAGAGAAAAGAGAGAGAGGGGAGAAAAGAGAGAAAAGAGAGAGAGGGGAGAAAAAGAGAGAAAAGAGAGAGAGGGGGAGAGAGAGGGGAGAAAGAGAGAAAAGAGAGAGGAGAAAAGAGAGGAGGAGAAAAGAGAGAGGAGAAAAGAGAGAGGAGAAAAGAGAAGGAGAAAAGAGAGAGGGAGAAAAGAGAGAGGAGAAAAGAGAGAGGAGAAAAGAGAGAGGAGAAATAGAGAGAGGAAAAAGAGTGAGGAGAAAAGAGAGAGGGAGAAAAGAGAGAGGAGAAAAGAGAGAGGAGAAAGAGAGAGAGAAAAAGAGAGAGAGAAAAGAGAGAGAGAAAAGAGAGAGAGGAGAGAGGAGAGAGAGGAGAGAGAGAGGAGAGAGGAGAGAGAAGAGAGAGAGAGAGAGAGAGAGAGAGAGAGAGAGAGAGAGAGAGAGAGAGAGAGAGAGAGATTAAATATAACACAACACGCCCGTGTGAACGGGCTTTAGGACTAGTTTAAACATAAATAGAGGCCTTTTTTTTTACTTACCTATCAAAACTATATATATTTTTTTTTAGTGGACAACCCAAAGGTATTGATCTAGGCCCATTTTGGTATATTTCATGCCACCATTTCACTGCCAAATGCGATTAAATAAAATTAAAAAAAACTTTAACTTTTCACAGTTTTAGGTTTCTCACTGAAATTATTTACAAAAAAGCTTGTGCAATCATGGCACAAATGGTTGTAAATGCTTCTCTGGGATCTCCTTTGTTCAGAAATAGCAGACATATATGGCCTTTGGCATTGCTTTTTGGTAATTAGAAGGTCGCTAAATGCCGCTGCGCACTACACTTGTATTATGCCCAGCAGTGAAGGGGTTAATTATGTAGCTTGTAGGGTTATTTTAGCTTTAGTGTAGAGATCAGCCTCCCACCTGACACCATTCCCACCCCCTGATCCCTCCCTAACCCCCCTCAAACAGGTCTCTTCCTTCCCCCACCTCACAATTGTCACCGCTATTTCTTAAGTACTGGCAGAAAGTTTTTTTTTTTTAAATATATTTGCTGCAGTGTAGGTTCCCCCCTAACTCCCCAACCTCCCTGATTTCCCCCAAAAAGCTCTCTAACCCTCCCCCACTCTGCCTATATGCCACCATCTTAGGTACTGGCAGGCTGTCTGCCGAGTACCCAGTTTGCTGAAAATTTGGCTAATTTAAAAAAGACCCATTTTTTTTTCGTAGTGTAGCTGCCCCCCTCAATGCCCTACCCCCTCCAGATCCCTTTCCATTAACGGATCCCACATGGGATCCCCCTCATTGCCCCTACTCCCTCCTTCCCCCTCATGATGCAGATAACATTTTTTTTGTTTTTACTCTCTGTAGCGTGGCCGAGCAGTCCCACCCACTCCCGCCCCTCCTCCAGCGATGGGCCACCACCCCACCACGCTGTCCGATGCAGAGAGGGCCAAATCTCTGCATCGGCCAAATCTATTTCTGCAGTCCCCCAAGGGGCGTGGGCTATGAAAACGCATTTTCCATTGTTTGTCAGACAATTGTAGGAAGACATCATCCCTTGATGTTTAATGCGATCATAACATTCCTTTGTATATGAATGTTGTTTTGTGGGTTTTATATTTAACTAAATTTCTTAACCCTAAAAATTTAAAACACATGATCATTCGGGTGAGGGGGGAGGGCCTATGATGCTAGGCATGCCTTCCAGCCCACGATCTTATTTAGCAAGCGGCTACGGCTTCAGGATAGCCAAACGGATAGGACATTCCATGCCTTCCTAACTGCGCTAAAGCCCAGCGCAGTTAGGAAGGCATGGAACAGGGTTAACTATCATGCACTGTCTCTTTAATTCATAAATTAGTTTTCTTTTTCTCTGTAAGAGAGATGCATTTACAGTTATATATAATTATTTTACTATTAGTTTTTCTATAATTCTCCTCTAGTTTTTATACATATAAGAAATTTGTTTTTAGACAATGAGACCTAGATTTCAGTGTCTCTTATCAGACTAAAGTGCTCAATGCTTTCTTAAATTTCATGCAATTTTAAGACACCTTTAATTTATTTATTTTAACAAATTTACTTTTTTCTCTTGGTACCCTTTTTTGAACAGCTTATATTCATATTCTCAGCCGCAGAGATGCACTACTGGGAGCTAGCTGATGGTTAGTTACCACAAAAAATCAAGTCTGTTGCTGGCTCAGCAGATGTATTCAGCTTGCTCCCTGTTGTGCATGGCTGCTCTGAGCTGATTTGAACTATGTGTTTAATTTCTTTGCAGGGTTAAACATTTATATGGAACTATAACTTATTAGAGCTTTTTGCACTTTTATATCCCTTTACATATACAATATTACAAAGATGTATTGTCAAATAACAAATAGTTTCAACAATGTTATGTATTTCTAAACCCTCTTTTCACATCTAATTATCCCAAAATTTTGTGTCCAGAAACCAGGATCTATATTCCCAAAACAAACAACAGATGAAGCTAGTTGCTAATGGATAGGGGTTGTATTTATCACATTGATGATCACATAGTCATAGGGAGAAAACTACCTGGAAGCTGAACGGCTCACATGATAGCTCATTTCAAATTGATGGGAGGTTAGCAAAATAAATGCTATCCCTCCCCACCATTCAACATTTTGTTCTATATACTTTTATGAATCCATCAGATGACTGATGTTGTCATGGTGATCACCGGGTAGCCTCCTGGTCATTTCAATTTATAAATAAGAGAATTAGTGATTACAATTAGCACCATTTATCTAGCTGCTAGAGGACTGGTAAACATGCCCGCCCACATTGGACAAGCAAACTGCATGCTCTGCCTTGTGCAGACACGCCCCCTATTTTTGCACAACCAATAGAATGAGCGAGCCTCTTATTAATTATCCTTACAATTACCTCACCTCTGTGGCAGCAGACAGGTTAGCTATTGTCTTATGACCACTGCTTCTTAAAGGGACATTAAACCCAAAAATGTTCTTTCATGATTCAGATAGAAAATACCATTTTAAACAATATTCCAATTTACTTCTATTATATAATTTGCATTATTCTTTAGATATCCATTGTTGAAGAGAAGAAGAAATAGCAATGTACATGGGTGAGCCAATCATATGAGGCATCCATCTGCAGCCACCAATCAACAGCTACTGAGCCTATCTATATATGCTTTTCAGCAAAGGATATAAAGAGATTGAAGCAAATTAGATAATAGAAGTAAATTAGAAAAGTGTTTAAAATTGCATGTTATTTCTAAATCATAAAAGAAAAATTTTGGGTTTCCTGTCCCTTTAACCTGCAGCTTGGTAAACGGAACCCAATACCTGTAGAAATCAACTGCTATCTAAAAGAGCAATTTTATCTTACTTAAAAAAAAAAATAAAAAAATTCATATGACAATTATTATGCACATGGGAGTATATGCTGTCTTTAGATGCCATTATCCTATTTCAAGCAAATCAAGTTTATGTGTGAAAAACCCGACAGTAGTACACTAATTCTTCATGTGTGCTAACCCAGTTAAGGTGCATTAAGTATTTAATAAATATAAAATATTACAAAATATTATTATTATTATTATAGATCATTTGAATGTATATGTATATTTTTACAATAATATAATTATAAATATATTTCAGTATGCCTTAAGATACTAATTCTTCATGTACGTTAGACTTACAGCACAAAACCCAAAGTGTTCTATGAATAATTTACATTCCAATGTTCTTCACATAGAAGAAAATGTTCTTTTTTATTTTTAAATATCTATATCTATGATGTTAATGTAATATATATATATATACAGTATATATATATATATATTATATATATATATATATATATACACACACACACACACACATACAGGTATAGGTATATATATACATATATATCTCAAAATAACAAGAGTATATTATTGAATTGCATTAAATCTCTGGACTAACACGGCTACTCCAATCAACGTGACTATACACACTATACACACTGTTGTGTATATATATATATATATTATATATATATATATTGTATGTATATATATATATATATAGTATATATATATTGTATGTATATATATATATATATATATATATATATATATAAATATATTATATATATATATATTGTATGTATATATATATATATACAGGTGGCCCTCGTTTTACAACGGTTTCAATTTACACCGTTCAGAATAACAACCTTTTCTTCCAGTCATGTGACTGCTATTGAAAAGCATTGAGAAGCAGTGCATTTATTAAAATAGCCAGGTAGGTGGAGCTGTCCGCTTGTGTTGGCAGCAAAGCCAAGTATGTTGAAAATTAATCAGTTTAACCAGACCTGAGCTGTGGAGAAGATTTCAAAGGAACAAGATCTTCCTGTCTATAAATCAGTCCAGATTTGAATGCATAGAAAGAACTGTTTGCAGAAAATTGCAAGTGAAGTCTGTGTTGTGTGATTATTTATTAGGTTATAAATGCTGTTTAGCAAATGTTTTTGTTCATTTAACTTAGTTTAATATATATTCTGTGTTGTGTGATTATTTTATTAGGTTTATAATGCTGTTTAACATTTAAAGTCTTCATTTCAAAGCTTTAAAATAATGTATTAGGTGTTTCTTATGACAATTTGAGAGGGGGGCCTGGAACCTATCTCCCCTCACTTCCCATTGACTTACATTATAAACTGGGTTTCAATTACAACCATTCCTTCTGGAACCTAACCCCGCGTAAACTGAGGGATATATATATTATATATATATATATATATATATATATATATATATATATATATATATATATAAATATATATATATTTATATATATATATAATATATATATATATATATATTACAACCACATAGCCCGAAACATGTTAGACTGTGTTTTCTTACTTTTAATCTGGAGACTCTGCTACTCACAGTTTTAATTGACCAATAAAGTTTGGAATTTTTATACGATTTCCTTTGGGATGCCTGGAATTCTTCATCTATGATATATATATATATATATATATATATATTATAATATATATATATATATATATATATAAAATTAAAAATAAAAATTTCCTTGTGTGAAAAATATTGGAAAGCGAAAGATTAAGTAACTCATTTCGGGAATAGCACTGTGGGTTTAATATGGTGTGGGGGTTAGCGCATGAGTGATGTGTTAGGTTATTTTGTTTTTTAATTCAGCTCCATTAAAGTCTATGGGGGAGAAGTAAATGAGGTTGCGGTACTCCGAAGTTCTGAAGCCCAACGCTTGGCAAACAATTTACTTTCAAATTCTGCTGTGTTTTTTGCGCTCAAGCAGAGGCGCTAAATACCGACTCCTCTTGTAATCTAGCACTATCTAAAACACCATCCCACAGGTACATACTTTTAACACTAGATAACAAAAACTAGCTGCATACAGAGGGTGAACTCTGCACACAGGTGGGAATGATGTCTCACTGTAGTCCAGCGCACCCAAAGGGAACATTTATTGTTACAAATTGGGTATAATTACATACATTGCAGTACATATACTACCAGCTTGTTAGTAAACTCCTTTAAAACTTAAAAATATGTATGTCTTAGAAATATATAGGTTACGTTTATAAATTATTACTACATGTGCCATTGTCATCATGGGGTTCTAATGACAATAAAATGAATTGAAACTAATGGTTTTATCTTCAGCTTGGCACAGCAGACTTCATGCACCTAGTTGGAAGATTTGTTCTTTCTTACAATTATTTCCCTGTTTACAGGGGTTTATGCTGCTCTTCACAAAGCAGATCCTTCTCAGGGACCCAAAAAGCGAACTAGAATGCTCACTGTGTATAATGCTCAAGTATCTAGCATTAATATTGTGCACACATATGCTTACGTAGTATGGCATTTGCTAGATTATGATCTGTTCTGGCCATTTGTTCCCATCCCATATGCCACTAGAACACCAGGAATAATAAGAGACCAAGGAGGTGGAAAGAATATATGTGCAATACATAACATTCCATTATTTCTCTTTGAATTCACCTGCAAGAGGGTTAATAATATACATGTGGTTGATGAGGGGTTAAAGGGATATGAAACCAATTTTTTTTATTTCATAGACATAAGATAAAGAATGCAATTTTTAAGCAGCTTTCTAATTTACATTAGCCACCAATCATCAAGCGCTATCCAGGTGCTGAACCAAAATATGGGCCGGTTCCTAAGCTTACATTTCTACTTTTCAAAAACAGATACCGAGAGAACGAGAGAAAAATTGATAATAGGCTAAATTATAAGTTTGCTTAAAATTTTCTGTACCCTACTAATGCGTATTGGCGCTTTCTACATATCCCCATTGGCCCTTTCTGCTAACACTCCAAGGCTGGATCACAAAAGTTTAATTTTCATTTATTTTCTATTTGATGCTCTTTTTTTTTTAAAAAAGAGAATCTTTTTAATTTACTTATATTAACAAATTGTATTCTTTAGTGAAGAGTAAACCTAAGCAATTCTTAGCACGATTATTGGGCAAGATAACAAGCGTGGCAAATCTGTTGTATCGCAATTGCTAAAACACAGCGTGCGTTAAGGTTTTTGCGCATTTGGGGTTGTGCAGGTATTACAAGTTGCGCGCGTTTAAGCGGTGTAGTCCAAAAAGCCATATCGCGTGCGCGTTCATGTATCCCCCATAGAAGTCAATGGAGAAGACAAATAGAAAAAAACAACAACAAAAAAACTAACACCCTAATTGTTCCACAAAGCCCATGACGTATTCTCCTCGAAAAGTGTACATGAAAATGCAAATATTTCATATTGCAAGAATGTTTTGTTAACGGAATATGTTCTATTTTTTTGTAAATAAATATTTCTATATATGTGTGATGATTTTGGACAGATATATCTATTTATAGCTTTATAGCATTGTCTATTACGTTATATGAAAATTGGTGTATACTTTAAGTCAAACATTGAGTATCAAGGAATATGAATGCTTGTTGAATGCTGTAGTTCTAAATCACTTTTCTAATCCTCTACATAGAAAAAAGCATTGCCTTACAACAAACACTAAAAAAAACGACAAAAATACTTATTCATTCGCTCATTTTGTCACGCATTGATTACTGCAACCTACTCCTAAATGGCCTTCCAAAACACTGCCTCTCCTCCCTCCAATCTATTATGAATGCTTCAACTAGACTCATCCACCTAAGTCGACGATCTACATCAGCGACTCCGCTCTGCCAGTCTCTACACTGGCTCCCCATACACTCCAGAATACAGTTTAAAGTATTAAAGGGCCATTATACACTCATTTTTTCTTGCATAAATGTTTTGTAGATGATCTATTTAAAAGCCCATAAAGTTTGTTTTTTAAAAAAAATGTATAATTTTGCTTATTTTTAAATAACACTGCTCTGATTTTCAGACTCCTCACCAAGCCCCAAAGTTTTATTTGAATACCGTCAGCTACCTTCTCCAGTTTGCTCCTGTTTGTGTAAAGGGTCTTTTCATATGCAAAAGAAGGGGGAGGGGAGTGTCTTATTTACCACTTGCAGTGGGCTTCCCAGCTACCTTTTCAACAGAGCTAAACTGAAAGCTTCTAAGTACGTTTTTAAACCATTTTATACTGGATTTTTATTTCAGTATCTGTGCATCTTATTCTTTATAGTAGTGTCTATTACATGCAGTTATATGAAAATGAGTGTATACTGTCCCTTTAACCCTAACTTACAAAGCACTAAACAGTCTAACTCCCAACTATATTTCCTCTCTCATCGTGAAATATTCCCCATCCCGTCCTCTTCGATCAACCTCTGACTTATGTCTCTCCACTCCTGTTATCTCTACGTCCCACTCCCGCCTCCAAGACTTCGCACGTGGCTCCTGTCCTCAGGAACTCTCTACCCCGCTCCATAACACTGTCTCCAACCTTGTATAGCTTCAGACGCTCCTTGAAAACCCACCTATTCAGAGAGGCTTACCATATCTCCTCCATCCCTCATCCGAACCAAACTAATACATGAACTGCCTGACTCACTACTACAACTGATTTAACAAGCTACCCCAACATTATGTTTCTGCATACTAAACCTGTAGACAGTGAGCTCTCCAGAGCAGGACCCTCTTCCTCCTGTACTAGATTTGTTTAGTTTTAGTTTTTGTATTTTTATCAAAAATGTTGTCACTGTATACCGCTATCATTGTACCCAGCGCTACGGAATTTGGAGGCGCTATACAAATAAATGATAATAATAATAATAACAGTGGTTAATAGTTTAGGAATTCTATGTCAGGATTCATATGAAAATACTGTGATTAAATACTCAGCCCTGCACAGGAGGTATAAAGAACAGGAGAAAGGAAGAGAATGGGAGAAGTGGGGGAAATAACAGAAAAAGATTAGATTTGATAAATAGATGCAAAAAACTCTTATCAATGTCTCAGGGGATAGAAAATTGAGTCTCAAACTCATCTCAATATGGTTGATTGAATTAAAAATATAATGTAACAAGGCGCCTGTAGGGGTTATTATTTTTATTACTGTTTATTTATAAAGCATCAATATATTATGCGGCACAGTAACATTATAGTATAGACTTATGGAGTACATTTACATAACCCAAGGGTAGAGGACTTGCCCGTCAGTCACTGTAACCACTAATCTATCTTTACATTCACATCAACAGGACAAATGGACTTGAGAGATTACATATGAAAGTGTCCTTTTATATGTTACAATTGTTTTGATGCATAGCTAACCTCATTTAAAGGGACAGTGTAATCACATTTTCTTTGTTTTGCTCAAAAGAGGGGATTTGAAAATGTATTTAATTTATTTATTTTGTTAACCGTGATGCTCCTGTCCTGCTTAAATTAATGTTTTCTTATACTTACAGAGAGGCCTGTCCCTCTCCACCAGTAAAGCAGAGGCTGTTGTCCATATCAGTGAGAATTAAAGAGACAGTAAACATCTTGGGAATGTATAATTATGTACAGTAAAATAAAATTGCAATATAACCCTTTTCATGTAACATAACTCTGAAAAATGGTGGGTTTTCTAATTCTCAGAACTAGAAATTTATCATACAAACTTCTCAAGACTGTGCATTGATTGGGAAGTACGTACTACATATTGTTTTGAGCACTGACACATTTCTAAGTTTGTATGTATTTTTTCAATGCCCTTTTTTTTAACAATGTTAAACCGCCAGTTATATTTTGTTCTAAGCTTTGCAATGTGCAGCATCTTATAGTACAGAAGACTTACGGTAACATTTATGAACGCACACTTTTGTAAATGCAATTTGAATCACAAATTACAAATGTTCTTTTTTTTAGAATAATAAAAATACGTTTTGTTCTTTTCCTTTGTTCTTTGTTAGCCCACATTGAATTCTGATGTATGTTTGAATAAAAAAATAAATACAGCAAAAAATGACATTCAGGTAGAATACGTTATGCTCGTTAAAGAATATTTAATGAACGCAACAAAAATTGTGTTATTTCACCCTCTATAGTGCTGCCATTACAAGTTTTCAAACAGCTGGCTTGTGTGTGCAATATGGTTGCGTTGAGCTCTATATCACTAAAAAAAAAAGCGCTGTTTTTATGTTTTCGTGCACGCTTTCACCATAGACATCAATGGGGAGTGTATTAGAAAAAAAAATAACACCTGCAATCTCAGAATGAAAAGCTCCGTAACACTGCCCCATTGATGTCTATAGGGAAAAAAAAGTTACGTTTAAACCTAACACCCTAACATAAAAACCACGTCTAAACACCCCTAATCTGCGGCCCCCAACATTGCCGCCACCTACATAATGGTATTAACCCCTAATCTGCCGCTCCCGACATCGCCGCCACTATGAAAATTTATTAACCCCTATTTCGCCTCCACTATAATAAACCTATTAACCCCTAAACGGCAAGCCCCCCACAACGAAATATACAAAATTAAACTATAACCCCTAAACCTAACGCCCCCCGAACTTTATATAATTACAATTTCCCTATCTTAAATTCAATTAAAACTTACCTGTCAAATTAAAAAAAACTAAGTTTAAACTAACAATTAATATATATAACTATTAAACTAAAATTAAACTAACTACCAATTAAAGAAAACTAAAATACACATTAAAAAAATCCTAACACTACTATAAAAATTACAAAGTATCTAATTACAAAAAATAAAAAATACTAAATTACAAAGAATAACAAACAAAATTATCAAAAATAAAAAAGAATTAAACCTAATCTAATAGCCCTATAAAATTAAAAAAGCCCACCCAAAATAAAAAAAAACTAGCCTACAATAAACTACCAATAGCCCTTAAAAGGGCCTTTTGTAGGGCAGCTCTTTTACCTGTAAAAAAAACCCCACAAAGACCCAACAGTAAAACCCACTACCCAACCAACCCCCCAAAATAATAAACCTAACTCTAACAAAAACCTAAGCTACCCATTGCCCTGAAAAGGGCATTTGTATGGTCATTGCCCTTAAAAGGGCATTCAGCTCTTTTGCTTGCCCTGAAAAGCATTCAGCTCTTTTAAGAAAAGCCCAAACCCTAAATTAAAAAAAAAAAACACCCAAAAAAGTTTAAAATATCCTAACACTAACGCCTGAAGATCCACTTACAGTTCATGAAGTCCGGTCATCCAGGCGGCGAGGTCTTTTTTTTTTACAGATAAAAGAGCCGTTTAACTTAGTGCAATGCCCTACAAAAGGCTCTTTTAAGAGCTATTGATAGATTATTGTAGGCTAGGGTTTTTTTTTATTTTCGGTGGGCTTTATTATTTTTATAGGGCTATTAGATTAGGTGTAATTCTTTTTTATTTTTTATAATTTCGTTTGTTATTTTTCGTAATTAGATACTTTACTTTACTTTTATAGTAGTGTTAGGATTTTTTTTAATGTGTATTTTAGTTTTCTTTAATTGGTAGTTAGTTTAATTTTAGTTTAATAGTTATATTAGTTCAATTGTTAGTTTAAACTTAGTTTTTTTTAATTTGACAGGTAAGTTTTAATTGAATTTAAGATAGGGAAATTGTAATTATATAAAAAGTTCGGGGGGCGTTAGGTTTAGGGGTTAATAGTTTAATTTTGTATATTTCGTTGTGGGGGCTTGCCGTTTAGGGGTTAATAGGTTTATTATAGTGGAGGCGAAATAGGGGTTAATAAATTTTCATAGTGGCGGCGATGTCGGGAGCGGCAGATTAGGGGTTAATACCATTATGTAGGTGGCGGCAATGTTGGGGGCCGCAGATTAGGGGTGTTTAGACGTGGTTTTTATGTTAGGGTGTTAGGTTTAAACGTAACTTTTTTTCCCTATATCAATGGGGCAGTGTTACGGAGCTTTTCATTCTGAGATTGCAGGTTTATTTTTTTTTCTAATACACTCTCCCCATTGATGTCTATGGTGAAAGCGTGCACGAAAACATAAAAACAGCGCTTTTTTTTTTAGTGATATAGAGCTCAACGCAACCATATTGCACACACAAGCCAGCTGTTTGAAAACTTGTAATGGCAGCACTATAGAGGGTGAAATAACACAATTTTTGTTGCGTTCATTAAATATTCTTTAACGAGCATAACGTATTCTACCTGAATGTCATTTTTTGCTGTATTTATTTTTTTATTCAAACATACATCAGAATTCAATGTGGGCTAACAAAGAACAAAGGAAAAGAACAAAACGTATTTTTATTATTCTAAAAAAAAGAACATTTGTAATTTGTGATTCAAATTGCATTTACAAAAGTGTGCGTTCATAAATGTTACCGTAAGTCTTCTGTACTATAAGATGCTGCACATTGCAAAGCTTAGAACAAAATATAACTGGCGGTTTAACATTGTTAAAAAAAAGGGCATTGAAAAAAATACATACAAACTTAGAAATGTGTCAGTGCTCAAAACAATATGTAGTACGTACTTCCCAATCAATGCACAGTCTTGAGAAGTTTGTATGATAAATTTCTAGTTCTGAGAATTAGAAAACCCACCATTTTTCAGAGTTATGTTACATGAAAAGGGTTATATTGCAATTTTATTTTACTGTACATAATTATACATTCCCAAGATGTTTACTGTCTCTTTAATTCTCACTGATATGGACAACAGCCTCTGCTTTACTGGTGAGAGGGACAGGCCTCTCTGTAAGTATAAGAAAACATTAATTTAAGCAGGACAGGAGCATCACGGTTAACAAAATAAATAAATTAAATACATTTTCAAATCCCCTCTTTTGAGCAAAACAAAGAAAATGTGATTACACTGTCCCTTTAAATGAGGTTCTATGCATCAAAACAATTGTAACATATAAAAGGACACTTTCATATGTAATCTCTCAAGTCCATTTGTCCTGTTGATGTGAATGTAAAGATAGATTAGTGGTTACAGTGACTGACGGGCAAGTCCTCTACCCTTGGGTTATGTAAATGTACTCCATAAGTCTATACTATAATGTTACTGTGCCGCATAATATATTGATGCTTTATAAATAAACAGTAATAAAAAAATAACCCCTACAGGCCGCCTTGTTACATTATATTTTTAATTCAATCAACCATATTGAGATGAGTTTGAGACTCAATTTTCTATCCCCTGAGACATTGATAAGAGTTTTTTGCATCTATTTATCAAATCTAATCTTTTTCTGTTATTTCCCCCACTTCTCCCATTCTCTTCCTTTCTCCTGTTCTTTATACTCCTCCTGTGCAGGGCTGAGTATTTAATCACAGTATTTTCATATGAATCCTGACATAGAATTCCTAAACTATTAACCACTGTTATTATTATTATTATCATTTATTTGTATAGCGCCTCCAAATTCCGTAGCGCTGGGTACAATGATAGCGGTATACAGTGACAACATTTTTGATAAAAATACAAAAACTAAAACTAAACAAATCTAGTACAGGAGAAGAGGGTCCTGCTCTGGAGAGCTCACTGTCTACAGGTTTAGTATGCAGAAACATAATGTTGGGTAGCTTGTTAAATCAGTTGTAGTAGTGAGTCAGGCAGTTCATGTATTAGTTTGGTTCGGATGAGGGATGGAGGAGATATGGTAAGCCTCTCTGAATAGGTGGGTTTTCAAGGAGTGTCTGAAGCTATACAAGGTTGGAGACAGTGTTATGGAGCGGGGTAGAGAGTTCCTGAGGACAGGAGCAACACGTGCGAAGTCTTGGAGGCGGGAGTGGGACGTAGAGATAACAGGAGTGGAGAGACATAAGTCAGAGGTTGATCGAAGAGGACGGGATGGGGAATATTTCACGATGAGAGAGGAAATATAGTTGGGAGTTAGACTGTTTAGTGCTTTGTAAGTTAGGGTTAAAGGGACAGTATACACTCATTTTCATATAACTGCATGTAATAGACACTACTATAAAGAATAAGATGCACAGATACTGAAATAAAAATCCAGTATAAAATGGTTTAAAAACGTACTTAGAAGCTTTCAGTTTAGCTCTGTTGAAAAGGTAGCTGGGAAGCCCACTGCAAGTGGTAAATAAGACACTCCCCCTCCCCCTTCTTTTGCATATGAAAAGACCCTTTACACAAACAGGAGCAAACTGGAGAAGGTAGCTGACGGTATTCAAATAAAACTTTGGGGCTTGGTGAGGAGTCTGAAAATCAGAGCAGTGTTATTTAAAAATAAGCAAAATTATACATTTTTTTTAAAAAACAAACTTTATGGGCTTTATAAATAGATCATCTACAAAACATTTATGCAAAGAAAAAATGAGTGTATAATGGCCCTTTAATACTTTAAACTGTATTCTGGAGTGTATGGGGAGCCAGTGTAGAGACTGGCAGAGCGGAGTCGCTGATGTAGATCGTCGACTTAGGTGGATGAGTCTAGTTGAAGCATTCATAATAGATTGGAGGGAGGAGAGGCAGTGTTTTGGAAGGCCATTTAGGAGTAGGTTGCAGTAATCAATGCGTGACAAAATGAGCGAATGAATAAGTATTTTTGTCGTTTTTTTTAGTGTTTGTTGTAAGGCAATGCTTTTTTCTATGTAGAGGATTAGAAAGTGATTTAGAACTACAGCATTCAACAAGCATTCATATTCCTTGATACTCAATGTTTGACTTAAAGTATACACCAATTTTCATATAACGTAATAGACAATGCTATAAAGCTATAAATAGATATATCTGTCCAAAATCATCACACATATATAGAAATATTTATTTACAAAAAAAAGAACATATTCCGTTAACAAAACATTCTTGCAATATGAAATATTTGCATTTTCATGTACACTTTTCGAGGAGAATACGTCATGGGCTTTGTGGAACAATTAGGGTGTTAGTTTTTTTTGTTGTTGTTTTTTTCTATTTGTCTTCTCCATTGACTTCTATGGGGATACATGAACGCGCACGCGATATGGCTTTTTGGACTACACCGCTTAAACGCGCGCAACTTGTAATACCTGCACAACCCCAAATGCGCAAAAACCTTAACGCACGCTGTGTTTTAGCAATTGCGATAAACAGATTTGCCACGCTTGTTATCTTGCCCATAATGTGCTAAAGAATTGCTTAGGTTTACTCTTCACTAAAGAATACAATTTGTTAATATAAGTAAATTAAAAAGATTCTCTTTTTTAAAAAAAAAAAGAGCATCAAATAGAAAATAAATGAAAAATTAAACTTTTGTGATCCAGCCTTGGAGTGTTAGCAGAAAGGGCCAATGGGGATATGTAGAAAGCGCCAATACGCATTAGTAGGGGTACAGAAAATTTTAAGCAACTTTCTAATTTACGCCTATTATCAATTTTTCTTCGTTCTCTCGGTATCTGTTTTTGAAAAGTAGAAATGTAAGCTTAGGAACCGGCCCATATTTGGTTCAGCACCTGGATAGCGCTTGATGATTGGTGGCTAAATGTAAATTAGAAAGCTGCTTAAAATTGCATTCTTTATCTAAGTCATGAAATAAAAAAAATTGGTTTCATATCCCTTTAACCCCTCATCAACCACATGTATATTATTAACCTCTTGCAGGTGAATTCAAAGAGAAATAATGGAATGTTATGTATTGCACATATATTCTTTCCACCTCCTTGGTCTCTTATTATTCCTGGTGTTCTAGTGGCATATGGGATGGGAACAAATGGCAGAACAGATCATAATCTAGCAAATGCCATACTACGTAAGCATATGTGTGCACAATATTATGCTAGATATTGAGCATTATACACAGTGAGCATTCTAGTTCAGCTTTTTGGGTCCCTGAGAAGGATCTGCTTTGTGAAGAGCAGCATAAACCCCCTGTAAACAGGGAAATAATTGTAAGAAAGAACAAATCTTCCAACCTAGGTGCAAGTCTGCTGTGCCAAGCTGAAGATAAACCATTAGTTTCAATTCATTTTATTGTCATTTAGAACCCCATGATGACAATGGCACATGTAGTAATAATTTATAACGTAACCTATAATATTCTAAGACATACATATTTTTAAGTTTTAAAGGAGTTTACTAAACAAGCTGGTAGTATATGTACTGCAATGTATGTAATTATACCCAATTTTAACAATAAATGTTCCCTTTGGGTGCGCTGGATAACAGTGAGACATCATTCCCACCTGTGTGCAGAGTTCACCTCTGTATGCAGCTAGTTTTTGTTATCTAGTGTTAAAAGTATGTACCTGTGGATGGTGTTTTAGATAGTGCTAGATTACAAGAGGAGTGGTATTTAGCGCCTCTGCTTGAGCGCAAAAAACACAGCAGAATTTGAAAGTAAATTGTTTGCAAGCGTTGGGCTTCAGAACTTCGGATACCGCAACCTCATTTACTTCTCCCCATAGACTTTAATGGAGCTGAATTAAAAACAAAATAACCTAACACATCACTCATGCGCTAACCCCACACCATATTAAACCCACAGTGCTATTCCCGAAATGAGTTATTAATCTTTCGCTTTCCAATATTTTTCACACACAGGAAATTTTTATTTTAATTTTATATATATATATATATATATATATATATATATATATATATATATATATATCATAGATGAAGAATTCCAGGCATCCCAAAGGAAATCGTATAAAAATTCCAAACTTTATTGGTCAATTAAAACTGTGAGTAGCAGAGTCTCCAGATTAAAAGTAAGAACACAGTCTAACATGTTTCGGGCTATGTGGTTGTAATATATATAATATATATATATAAATATATATATATATATATATATATATATATATAAATATATATATATAATATATATATATATATATATATATATCCCTCAGTTTACGCCGGGTTAGGTTCCAGAAGGAATGGTTGTAAATTGAAACCCAGTTTATAATGTAAGTCAATGGGAAGTGAGGGAGATAGGTTCCAGGCCCCTCTCAAAATTGTCATAAGAAACACCTAATACATTATTTTTAAAGCTTTGAAATGAAGACTTTAAATGTTAAACAGCATTATAAACCTAATAAAATAATCACACAACACAGAATATATAATTAAACTAAGTTAAATGAACAAAAACATTTGCTAAACAGCATTATAAACCTAATAAAATAATCACACAACACAGACTTCACTTGCATTTTTCTGCAAACAGTTCTTTCTATGCATTCCAATCTGGACTGATTTATAGACAGGAAGATCTTGTTCCTTTGAAATCTTCTCCACAGCTCAGGTCTGGTTAAACTGATTAATTTCAACATACTTGGCTTTGCTGCAACACAAGCGGACAGCTCCACCTACTGGCTATTTTAATAAATGCACTGCTTCTCAATGCTTTCAATAGCAGTCACATGACTGGAAGAAAAGGTTGTTATTCTGAAACGGTG